>NC_051164.1:34057802-34095337 GCF_013339745.2 Dermacentor silvarum
TTAAGTAACGCGGATTTCAATCCTGATTGAAAATATACTGTTGTTAGCATATATGCTGTAATTTGATATATGTTTAGTTGTTAGCTACATTTATTTTGTGATATTAAACTTGAGATCCCAAAAACCACCTTGCGTCCAGGCAGATGCTTATGCGTGTGCTGTATTCGCGCCGCAAGTCTGAATAAAATTCAATATTACAGCTTCAAGCCCCTAGGGCATCCCCTAAATTAATGATTCGATATTACATGATGCAATGGAGCTTTTTATCTTTGTTTGTTCTTCGGGACTTACGCAAGTCTTAGCTAGTACGGCCAAAAGCAGTCCCCACATTTGCCTGACAAACGAAGTACGATACTCAATGCAACAACCACATGCAGTGCCGGTCAGTAGCAGAAAAGCACACATCAGAATAAAAATTACGTGAAAACTCCCTAAACGGGAACTGTCCCATTGTATGACCGTCGGCGTTGTACAGCATGTGTAACGTGTGGCAATGATGTGTGTAGGTAATGATGTGTGATGCCTGGGTGTTAATGTAGTATGCGGTATTTATTTATATATGTGGGATAAGTGCGTGCAGAGAGATGCTTAAATTTGTAAGGCCGAACGTAAACATTCCGCACCATGCCTACCGCCATATAATTATACACATGTCTTCGACAGTTCGCCTGCGGGGAGCTTTCACTTAATTTGTTTGCGCGATGTCCGGCGCATCATAACCACCGCGTTATAGTTATCATAGCCAGTAAAGGGGTGGGGGGTGGCTACGCATGCATGCTCAATTAACCATCTCGTTTCGGGTCACCTTTAACGATCCTAGAACCTCATGGATGAGGTGTTTACCAGTGCCTCCCATACTGCTTACTATCCTCCTTTTAGTGCAGGCTTAAGCATTTGTAGCCTAGCTTTAACGCCTCCTTTCTCCGTTTGGTGAATGGCGAAAGCGGATAGGCTCATGGAATTTTTTGTGCCGGCATGCCTACTGTTATCGCGGACAATGGGTGTTTGTCACTGCACTCTCGGATCGCAGCTATCAACTGCGCATTCTCGCTATGTAATGGGAAAGGGTTTTTGTGGCTTCACATAATTTTGGACCGACTCGCCATAAAATGCTACACATTATTATCCCCACTATGTACAAAATGATATTTGGTACAAACAATTTGGCCTAAAGAGGCATGACTCGCGTCGCGCCTGAAGTGTGAACAGATCAGAAACACAAAGAAAAAATACCAAGAAAACAGATCAGCATCCTTACCGTTCACATGCACGCGGCTTATCTGAAATGACATACAAAAGCGTTCAGTGTTGCAGAAACTTGAGAACAGGCCCATGAGCATGGGCCTGTTCTCCTTATCATCTACTACGCGCCATGAAACGAAAGCAACGAGTTAAGTCAGCTGTAAAAATTGTGCAGAAACCATCAAGACCATTATCATTGTAAGCAAATAGCGTAACGCTTCTAGAAAGGTTTTCGCTTCATTAAATGAAGGATTCGTTTGAAAGTGTGTCTGTTCCTGTGAGGATATTCAGGTAGCGCTGGTTGCTTCATTGCGCAACTCCGCATAGAACAGAACATTTAACCAGCGTAGGGGTATTATAAGTGGCTACACATATAAGGCCATTCGTAATACAGTATGTGTTTGTCACCTCCGGTGGCGCGACCGCCGGTGTTGAAAGTGACTGCCAGCCTCATCTCCTGCAGCCGTCACAGATGGAGAGAGTGGTTACAGAAGAGTAGGGCTGTTCTTCCCGAGCCAATGTTTCCCGAGCACTCCACTAGAGCATGATTTATCTGCACCAAATAGGTTTATCTTCACATGCATGAAAGCCCTCGTCCGACAGTGCGTGCGTCTCAAAGAGCTATGAACGCTGGTGTTCGGTGGTAATGGAGCCCCGCAACCCGGTTGTACGACAGCATGCGCCTGAAACAGGAACGCGTGTTTTTCGCGTAAAGTGTTCTAAAATGAATTTTGCGCTTACTATTGCACTGTTCCTGCTCAAGTTTCGCAGAAAAATCGCATTTTGGAGCCTACGTTGTTCAGTGTGACACTTCGCCCAGTTACTTGCTTGTTTAAAAGTAAAAAAAAATATAAACTGATTTCGTCTACCGGAAAAATGCCTGCTGCGAAGACAGTGCCAGTGCAGACTTGTGCCGCCGCCTGTCGGCAGCGCTAGCTTAGCGTTAGAGCGCCGCACCCCACCATTCAGCGAGGTTGACTGAATGGTGGGGTGCCGAAAAGGTTAGCAGCGCACAAAAGACATCTTTATCGGAGCCTCGCTTACAGTCCGCTCAGTCCACATTTTAACGAAATGAAACACTGCAGTGATAGCGCCCATTTCTTAATTTATAATGAAACTGTTAAGCGGAGTTGCACAGGCGTTCTCGTGCGGTGGCGGCGACGGCCGAGGGCGGCGTAGCCAGTACCAAATCTCGATCACAAAGCAGCCATAAACGCAACCTGGTGTGCTATTCTGGACATTGAAAAATTCCTCCATATTGTCCAATTTGGTAAGGGCGGCATATTGAGCCAATCAGAGAGACCGTAGCAGTAACATGGACCTCTCTCATTGGCTCAAAATACGTCATTGCAGAATTTGGCAATAAGGCGGAGTTTGACAATGTCCAGGATAACACCTCTGGTGTATTATTCCGCGCATCGTTCAATTCCGCAGTATTGTCAGCTCTTGATGGCCCAGAGGGTGGCTACGAACTCCCTTTTTGTTTGAAGATTCCGCAATTACTGAATTCAGTAATTAGAGAATTGCACAATAGTACCACCGTATTAGAGCCCCGAAGCTGCCGTATGGCCTGGGGTGACGAAGAGGGGGGGGGGGGGGGGGGGGCACTTTCTAAGTGCGCATCTAGTGCACTGTTTATTTCGGCCGCTGCTGACTGACAAGAGTTGAACCGACGAGAAGGAAACTCTATGTCCGTGGGCGCCTCTTTCCTTCTCGCTGGTACCCTAGCCCGGCCAATCAGCACTTCAGCAGCAGCCTACATAGACATTTTCACTAGGGGGACACTTACAGAATATACTCCAGGGCGTTGTCAGAGCCGGTGCAAAAGGGCTGCAGACAGTAGCGCCTCTTCACGACAAATAAGTCAAGTGGACGTGCCGTCACGCTACGCACAATCGTCTGTGTAGCGGAGTGAGGGCAACGTTAGGCTAGCACTAGCAGCACAGTACGTAATTTTGAATTAATCAACGGCTCTCTCTCTCGCTCTCGCTACAGTACAGCAGGCTGGAATTAGGTAGCAGCAGGCTAGCAGCGTTCTGCCTTTCGCTGTCGGCCTAGAAGCATTGTGCACACCTAAACTAGCGTTTTGGATAAGCGCATATGTCTAAAGGGTCCAATCGGACACAGCTGTTTGAGTGGAGCGGAACGTAAATGCTCACATTAAACTCAATAAAGGACAATGTTAGCAGAGCGTTTGTGGTCCGCTCCGCCCCTACCAATGTATCCTTCCAATTCGCACACAGCTGCTCAGCAGGACGCTAGCGGGAACAGTAATGCGCGTGCGCACAACGCGCCGAGCGGCAGAAGCCCGCGACTACACGCAAAATTGCCGCGCGACTAGCCGCTGCAGGCACTTTTCGTATATGCGCGGGCTTTTTCACGCTCGGAAAAACACTTTTACGTATCAAGTATTGAGCAACAGAAAGCTGTATCGGGAGTTTAAACGCGATAGCGTTAACCGCCCCGTGTCGCAGAAAATCCGGCGTCGGCAACCTGCGGGTGCGCAAAACATCATCCCCAACTACCCCGACCGCGTAGGCCCTCCACGCGGTGCAAGGTTTTGGTGAACAAAAATTGAATTTCTCACAGTGTAATCCATCAGAAAAAATGTTAATGTACGACATTACCTTTCGGCGTCGGATTTGCCGTCCGATCATTTACTAATCGGCGTCGGATTGTAATATAAATGTACGAGAAAACATAATTCTGATACGAGGAAACTCAAACACGAACCCCTTGTCCCGCATTTCTACCACACCGACAGCCACGCGTTCGGGCACTTTACCTGCGAAAATGATATCCAGATGGCGCTTGCATGCTAGGCACGTCAAATTCGGACTTCGCCTGCTAATTTGTTTTGATCGGGCCCCATGTCGCAGAAAATACGGTGTCGGTGTTGGCATCAACGGCGTCCAATAAGGCTATCGTGATCCACTCTTAAAGGCGAAGCTTAAGAGTACTCCTGGTGTCGGCCTTTAAGCACGAGGCAGCACGATGGAATCCCGGCCAAGTCGGCCGCATTTCGATGGGGGAAAAATGCGAGAACACCCGTGCACTTAGATTTAGGTGCACGTTAAAGAACACCACTACGGCGTGCCTCATAATATGATCGTGGTTTTGGCACGTAAAACCTCATAATTATTTAAGCGTACTCCAAGTTTTTTTTGATGTTGCTCAACAGTATTATTTCACACTTTTGATTGAAATATGATATATAAGAAGGTCAATAATTAATTAAGACTAATCATGTTTTAGGCCGAATGGAAAAAAAGTATACTGAGTATTTCCAAGCTACGGCAAACAACATTTCCTTGGTACTATTCATCTACGTGGCATTTGCATATATTTAATTCTTGGTGCGTGATAGCTGGGAAACTATCTAAGCCAGTTGAGTGGAACGTACGTCTACTGGGTTTTTTAGTCGTTTTGCAGCCATGATGACAGCGCATCGGTGGCGTCTCTGGAAGACGTGATAGTTAAACAAGTGAAATCAATGCAGTTTATGCAGCCACCTGTCTCTTTGTAACGAAGAGGAGTATAAGGAACGCCCTTATAAAACTTCTCTGAAACACGCCGCGGACTCTCGTTTGCGATTGACCGAAACAAAGAGTCGTAGCTTTGACTGCAATAATTGTATTGGATGAGGTGAAGAACTGCTCCTGTCTTTCTCTGGGGGGCGATCTAGTCATAAATTCATGGTATACGGAAAGGCAGGCGTGCAAAACACCAACACAACAAGAATGAGAAGGACAACACAATTAAACACCGACTGTCAAATGAAAGGGCGCACCACAGTGACGGAATTACCAGATGGATGGGGGAACGATGGACCGCTACCTTTCATTGCACAGTCGCCATTGCTATCAAACTCCTGAATTTACAAGCAGCAACGTTTCATTGAGACATGAAGAAGTGCGCCTTAATTATAGTCGAGTCATAGTGCATCATTAATAGTGAAAGCCCTTCCGTAAGTAAGCTCACGGTTATCTTGCACCAAGAGCAATTCTGCTTGAAGCTCTATTCCTAGCGACTAGCCACGCGTCTCGTATCCCTGATTGACGGGTTAGCGCTACCTTGCCTTGAGCCTGCGCAGATAGTTTTTGTGACTTCCTTCTGTTGATACGTTTCCGTTGACAGTTTGCGGTTGTGTTGTACGGCTCGTTCTACTTGTGCTCATGTTTCACACGCCTGCTTTTCCGTATCGTACATTCTCATCAGCTTGCTAGGTTTTTTGCCTTTCTTGTCACGGAGAAAGCTCGTAATAGAGAGCTTTCCACAAACCTGCGCTTAGCCGGAAATGCAACTTGACCGCGTCTCGCCGCTGGCCAGGACAGTATCGTCACCCAACTTCATTATCTTACACCGTGGCCGGGACAGATACCGGCACATAATCCACCCTCAGACCACACAATACGCTAGATTGAGATATAACTCGAGAGTAATTATATTGGACCAGCCATCTATCGGACTAGAACGCCTAATTGGAGTAGCTCATTCAATCTGGTTTCCTTCCTTTTTTTTTCTGCGGAACGAGCAAGAATCATAGAACTCACCCATGAGAGAAAATGCGAAATCGACGCGCCTCGAGGAACAGCTTCTTCTTCTTCTACTTCTTCTTCTACTTCTTCTTCTACTTCTTTTATTTCATCCGTGTTACATGGTGGGAGATTTTATTTGATTTATTCGAAAAAGATCGACTGCCTACGCTAGTGCATTGGCCAGCAATCGTAATAGGAAAAAATCGTTTGGTGTAGAAAGCAAAGGTTGTACGAGTGAAAAATTAAACGATAATGGGGAATAACAAGAAATCAGTGGCGATATACCGGCAAATGCGAGAGAAATGCGGTACCTTTAATTAGGTCGCATTTCTTTGAGGTCCTGGTTCCAAGGTTTAAACCGTATTCACCACAATGGAAAGTGTTATTTAAGAACTCACTCTGCACACGTCCTGTCTATTCGAGGAGCGAAGTGCAACTCACGGTGGCCCGCAGATTACCGTCAATGTAGAGTGCGAGAAAAAAAAAGTGCGTTTGTAGTTCAAATCTGGCGCTATGCAGGTCCACTAACGTTAAACCTGGGGAAGTGCGAAGCAGTTATCCGCCGGTGTTTCCCTTATGTTACTGTTGTGCTTTTCTTGCACAAGTGACCAGGAATCGAGCGCTTGTGGGGTGGTGGCGCCCTCTCTTGCTTTGCGCTGGTACCATACTGGCGTTTCGGAAGCGATTTTCACGAGCTTCTTCTAATTATTGCGCGTAATGCTTGATTATTTCCGTCTTTTAAACTATTCTGAATCATGTTAGCTTATTTTGAGCCGGTTTGGATCAATGCTGCAGTTGTTTTGATCCTGATTTGAGATCTTGTTGTTGCGCGTGGTCACCACGACATGACATAACATTAGACGCCGACAGGCCGGGCCCCTAAAGCGCTTCGCACTTAATATTGAGGATGTCCAAACTATCATGCACCAAGATTTAAAAAGATGTAAATGCCACGTACTTGGGCAAAACCAAGGTAGTGTTGTTGGCGGTCACTTGGAGATGCTCAGACTATTTCTGGCATTTCGCCTAATCACCTAATAAGTCCTAATTACTTAATCGACTTCTACATGATTATACCTACATAAAAAGTGTCAATGAGAATATTGTTGAGCAACATGAAAAACTGCTGATACAGCTTTCTATTGCTCTCAATTTGGAGGACGTTCAACCTTCGCCTTAAAGAGTCGAACGCGATAAAATTCAAAGATCCCTGACAGTTTGTCACGTTTGTTGTTGTTGCCTCAAAACATGGCTCGTACCCACAGGGGGGATTGGCCACATTTGCTTGATTGAAAAGTCCATCTAACAAAATACCAAAAGGTGGTGAAAACAAACATTCAAAACGAAGCATTAGGCAACTAAATGCTAATAGAAATTTCTAGAGGGCTTGTTCGTAAATTTAGGATGAAATGAAAATTAAAAAAGAACGCTTAACCTTGCACTAGGCCACGCAACGCTTGAAACAGCGAAGCTGGGCGGTCGTAGCCCAGCATTTTCCGGAAGTGTGCGCGAACTTTTAATCTCATTACTCATGATGATTATAATTTATTTTCGCGCGTCCCGGACTTGCGGCCGTCACTGCGCACTGCATAGGTCATGTTGCAACACCGGCACCGCGTTGCAATTCCGACAACACGCTCCAGCAGACCCGCTCCGTCAATGCGTCTCTCTCTCTCTCTCTTTTTCTCGGACTTACGGCCGTCACTACGCGTTGAGTACCGCAGCTTGCAACACCGACACCACGTTCCAATGCCGACAACGCGTTCCTGCAAACCCGCTCCGCCAATGCGTCTCTCTCTCTCTCTCTCGCTCTTTCTCTCGGACTTACGGCCGTGACTACGCATTGAGCACCGCAGCTTGCAACACCAACACCGCGTTCGAATGCCGAGACCGCGTTCCACCACGTTGAAATGACGACAACGCGTTCCTGCAGACCCGCCCCGTGAATTCGTTTCTCTCTCTCTCTTTCTCGCTCTCTCTCATTTTCTGTCACCGAGAATACATGGCCCCTGTCGCTCCTCTTCCTGCAGCAGGGGCTGAGGCACGTCGACTGCCTCCACCATGCTCCTGATGGCAGAGGCCTGCTGCGTCGCCTCCAGTCCCGGCCTTCCTCAAGGATGGGTCAGCTGTGCCGCCTCTACGAGGAGGTGGTTGGCAACCCACCGCCGAATGCGGTACAGCTGCCCCCACCGCAGAGGCCTCCTGTCCCCATCGCCACGGAGCTGCCCGGGATTTCGAAGAGGCGCTCACCCGCTTGCGCCCTGCAGCAGACGGCCGCCTGCCTCCTGGACGAGACCCTCGGAGACCACCTCCTGGTGTACGTCGACGGTTCGGTGGTACCGGACACCGGCTCTGCCACGGCGGCCTGCACGGCACCAGCCCTGCAGAAGAGCAGGCAGTGTCGACTGCCCAGACACGCCAGCTCGACTGCAGCGGAGGTGGCAGGCCTCCACCTGGCCGTCGACCTACTCTCTGAGGAGCTTCCTGGGGTACCAGCGGCCATCCTCTGCGACTCCAGGGCAGCCCTCCTCGGCCTGCAGAGGCCAGAAAGCGCCAGCCTTGGAGTCGCACTGCTGTCTACCCGGCTGACAGCGCTGCAGGACGCAGGCCACCCGGTGTCCCTGCACTGGATCCCCGCCCACGTAGGGATCCCGGGCAACGAGGCAGCCGACACCCTGGCGAAGGACGCCCACCACACCACTGTGCCCCTCAGTCGGGCCGTGACGGAGGGCGACTTCACAGGACTGAGGCTGCGGCGACACCTGGCGACCCACCACCCAGACAAACGGGTGGCACTGGGATGCCCCCCACGACCACTCCCCCAGCGAGGCCTGGCTCGCAGGGAGACCTCGCTCCTTCTCCGGCTCCGCATCGGCTGCAGCTGGACGGCAACACGCAGCTACCGACTGGGACGAGCGACGTCCCCGGCCTGCAGCTCCTGCGGGGAGCCGGAGACGATCGAACATCTCCTGCTGGCCTGCCCGGCGTACCTCCAGCAGCGGGGCCCACTCCTGCAGGAGTTCCGCCGCCTGGGCCTCCCCTGTGGCAAGGAGGAAGATCTCCTCTTCCCCGGCCGACACCACCTTTCTGCACTTCGAGGCGTCGTGGAGTTCCTTGACTCGTCAGGGCTCTCCGCACGCCTCTAAGGACATTTCTACAAGCGGGAAGGCCTCACGGCCTCCCACTCCACCCCGGGCCTGACCGGCCTGGCACAACACCCCTGCAGACTCTGCAGCACGCCAAGGCCTTCCATCTCGGCCTGATACGTGCCGCCTATGCCTGCCGGTTTTGCTTCGCCCAGCCATGGCGTCTCCACTCTATCCCTTCTTTCGCTCCCACTTACCCCTCCCCGTTGGCGCTGAGCCGTGCTCCCTCAAGGGCTGCAGAAGATAGCGCCAACCTTTCCCTTTCCCTCAAGAACCACTTACCACCACCGAGAATACTGGCGCTGAGCCATGCTCCCTCAAGCGCTGCAGAAGATAGCGCCAACCTTTCCCTTTCCCTCAAGAACCACTTATCACCGAGAATAGCGCGCAAAACCTATTCTTCACCTCGCAGAGCATTGGCACGAGCGCGTGCGAACGCGCTAGCTGTGCGCGAAGACGACGACGCTGTAACTCAATCATATGGTTTGCCTAAATGCATGTTCAGCAAGCGTGACTGTATTCATCTCTAATTGGTGAAAAAATGTTTACTGATCAGGTATGTTTTGCACTGAAAAATTGCTTCTCTCTTGGTTTGCCACTATTCGCTGCACGGGAGCTTTTTAAGCAAGAAATCAGACCAGTTGTCATTGAACTTGGTTCTTTTGAGTCGTTTTACAAAAGGCAGTGGCTATTCTCCCGGCAGCCGGGAGAACTTCTGCACCGAATTTCTGCCGGCACTCACCTCCTATTGGCTCTTGGAAGGTTAGGGTATGTTATGTTGGGTTATGTTATGTTATGTTAGGTTAGATTAGGTGAAATTAGGTTATGTGATGTTAGGTTAGGGCGCACTTGCAGGCCGTTTTTCCCCGGCAGTTTGTCATGTGAGTTCCGAGCGCCAATAGGAGGTGAGCGTCGGGAGAAATGCTGCCGGGAGAATAGACTCATCCTTTACAAAAAGTATGAAGAGAAGAAATTGTAGGAAAGTCTTTATAGCCTTTATGAGCTTGAATGTGAATCTCCTGGAGCGTACGCTGATGACATTGCGAATGTGAAATGTGACTTGCAAAAGTTTGACGCAGTGCGCCATAGAGGCGCCCGTGTTCGGTGCCGTAATAACCGCGCCTTGCTTTCTGAGAAGCCGACCCGTTAGGCTTTGATTGATGAACGGCCGCACGCTTCTGCGAAAGTTATTACCGACATGTATTCGAAAGACGCATTAGTAACAGACACGAGTGATATTTTGTCTCAATTCGAAGACTTCTATTAGGTGCTCTTCAGTGATGCTTCTGGTGACCAGAATATCAAGCTTCTACAATAATTTGCATCTTTAATAACTCCTCTAACTCATGAAGACTGTTCAGTAATTAGCGGTCCTTTTACTAAACAGGAGGTACAGGTTGCCATTGATCAGTTACCCATGTCAAAAACTCCCGGTCCCGATGGCATTTCGGGTGAACTTTATAAAACCTTTAAGTCAATTCTTACGCCTGTTCTACTGAATATATTTTTAACAAGTTTTGAACTAGAGGAATTACCACAGTCTTTCACAAAAAGCCACACAGTGTTAATACCTAAAAGTACTGACAGAGAAAAAATACGTTCTGTTGATGGTTATAGACCGATCACATTGTCAAACGTTGACTACAAAATTTTTGCTAACATTTTGTCAAATCAGTTGCAAGTAGCGATTTCAATTCCTATTGGCCCTCATCAAACATGTGGTATCAAAGGCCGTTCTATACAAACTAACATACACGTCGCTCGCACAGTTCTGGAGTGCTGTTCGACTTCTTATGATCAACTTGCAATGCTCCAGATTGACCTCGCAAAGGCATTTGATCGGGTCCGGCATTCGTTTTTATTTTCTCTTCTAGAACACGCCAATGTAGGATCCACAGTGCTTAATGGCGTTCGACTTTGTTATAGTCATTGTACAACCCGCTTTCTTGTGAATGGTAGCCTCTCTAATCCCGTCCACATCCGTTCTTCAGTGAAACAAGGATGCCCTATGTCCCCACTCCTCTTTGCCCTTTACTTTGAACCACTCTGTTTGAGCATTTTGAACTGCAGCAGTGTTCGTGGTTTTAATGTTTTTGGTAATGAGGTAAACGTTTTAGCATACGCTGATGATATTGCATTTTTCTGCATAGACAAGCCCAGCATCGATAAAACTCTTTCTATCATAGAAGAGTTTGGTTCTGTTTCCGGTGCGCGGATGAATAACACTAAGATCTCAGGGCTATGGTTTGTATATTGGGCCATTACACCATCACATTATGCTGGCATTGAGTGGTCCTGTGTGCCACCTACATATCTAGTAGTTCCACTGCATGCCTACAAGTTCCCTGCACACTACTGGACAGAGCGCGTTCCAGCCCTCCAGCGCTACACAAATACCTTTGTCCCACACCGTCTATCAATATTTGGAAGAGCAGAAGCCTGCAACATGTTTTTGGCAACCAAAGTTTTATATGTATTTCAGGTTCTTCACTGCGCAAGGCTTTACATTCAACGTTTTCATAGTATTTTTTCAATGTTCATATGGTCTTCCAGTTTGGAACCTATCAGACGCGCCAACATTTTTCGACCAGTGAGCGCTGGAGGGTTACGTTTGGTGCATTTAAATGTGCGACAGTTAGTATCGCGCTTTTTCTTTTTTCGGGATAGCTCTCATTCGGTATTACGAGCTTTCATGCAGGTTAACCTGGTTCATGTCCTGCCAGAATTGGTGGTGTCCTCAAATTTAATTTCTAGATCTTGTTTGTGGGGGTTTATGCGTGAGGTATATTTTTCTATTTATTTTCTGACTGGTCGCTTTTCTAAAGATTATTTGTTTACTGTGTCACGAAAACATCTTTACAAAGATTTAATATCAATGTTGTTCCATCCGCCGTTTTATCGATCCGTATACATTACATTACCTGGACATGATGCGCTTGCGAGAGTGCGCAAAATGCCAGTTCCCCCTGAGTGAGTGAGTGACATAACTTTATTTGAAATCCGGCGATTGGGAGGCCCGGGCCTGGGGCCGCCTAGATGGCTACTGGGAGCTGTTGCTCCCGCACGGCATCCATGGCTCGTTGGATGGCCCAAAGTTGGTCTAGGAGTTCTGAGCTGAGTAGCGTGGCCGACCACCGCGCCCGTAGATTTTCCGGGGAGACTGCCATTTTTTCTTCATATACTTTACATCCCCACAACATGTGTTGAAGGGTGGCTCTAGCAGACTTGCATAGCTTGCATATATCGCTGGCGTATATCTCGGGGTAGAAAGTCTTTAACTGCACGGGATTCACATAGGTTTCTGTTTGTAATCGCCTCCAAGCAACGGACTCAGTTCTGTTCAGTTTAGTGTGAGGCGGTGGTACTATTCGCCACTGATATTGATAGAATTTTGTAATATCGCTAAATCTTGTTAATCTGTCTTTTTCTCTCCAGATCTCCTCCTCCGCGTTCCCCTGACCGATAGAAGTCACTGCTTGCTCAGCTCGGCGAGTAAGACCTCGAGCTTCGCGGTGTGCTACCTCGTTGGGGTTGATCACGTGAATGCCTGGAGTCGTATGTGCTGGGAACCAGAGCAATTGCCTGCCGTTCTTGTCTGCGTTAGAGAATTTTAATTTATTGACTATGATGATGCGCCACGCCTCAGGAGAGATCCTACCCTTAGCATAGTTTATAATGGCTGCCTGAGAATCGCTAATTAAGTATTGAGCGTTTGTGGAGACCAATGCTAGTGCAATGGCTACCTCTTCTGCTGTCTCGGAATGTTTGGTATTAACTGACACGCTTGTAAGGGGCTTTTGGGTGTGATCTACGACTACTGCCACGTAGCTATTTCTGTGTGGGTATTCTCGAAGGCTGCTCTGTCGTCTGAGCCATAGCTTCGGATCATTTTCTCTGCTCTACTCGTGCGTCTGCCTTTGTTGTAAACGGGATGCATGTTCTTGGGTATATTTGTTACTAGGCGTTTGTCGCGAATTTCTCTCGTTATCGTCCTCTTTTCCCCGTATTGATTGTGGTAATTCATTCCTAGCTTGCGTAGTATATGCCGTCCTGTTTCGCCCTTCTACAAAACCTTTTTTTTTACAAATTACACACTGAAACCTTGCCCGTTAAAACATGGCTGCATAAAAAAAAATATTTTCGGTTCGTCAGTTAACTGTCGTCCTATGTGACGCGCCTGAAACCATTGAACACTGTTTTATGGTTTGTAAAGATGCCATTTTTTTTGGGGGGGGGGGATGTTATCCATAGAAATTTACAAAAATACTTTGATCTAAGTTATCACAGTATCCGATATCTTGTTGCTCCGTATGATGATGTTCCATTCGATATCTATTTACGGATAGGCCTGCATAGCCTATGGAAATCTCGTATGCAAGACCGAAATGAAGAAAAAACAACTATTTCCTCAAGAGCGCATTTCGTTCAGATGATCTTACACTTAAAAGACATTTAGGACCAAGAAGAATTTCAGCCCGCTTGGTATCCACTTTGATTAGGTGTTTAACTTCCCCTTACAAGTTTTTGCTGTGAAGGAGGGTGTTGCTGTGTGTGACGTTATCTTCATATGGACTGCTCGTCGACGTTTGATTATATATGTCCACCTGGTGCTCGTATTATTGTAAATAATTCATGTACATAAACATTTCATTTATTGTAATAAATACCATGTTCAAAAAATGTGGCTGTATAGTCAAGTGCTTACGACGCTCTCCTTGGGACAGTGGGTACGCGGGTTCGAATTCCGCCTCCCCAAGAAAGTTTGTTTTCTTTTATTTATTTCTTGATTACAGATGATGATAGTTACTTGATACGAACCACAAATTACGGCTGGCCTAAAAGCTTCGCTGCTAAAATTCGTCGGCCCTTCCACTTCATGAAGATGGTTAACGAGCGAACATGAAACGTAAGGCCCCGGTGTTAATCAGTGCGTCAGTCCCGAGAGTTCATTAAAGTATTTCTCAATTATGACTTTACGCACACGCTCGTCTTCAACGGAGAGAGTGACGTCACAGAGGGTGTGCCCGCAGTCCGCCGTCGTCACTTGCGTTCGGTATCTCGAGTTTGCTCCGCGGCGTAGTTAGCAGCATTCGTCCGCCATTTCCGCTTGCGATTCTTTAAAATAAGTTGCTTCAAGATAATATGTCCGTTACGTAAGACAACGAATGGCTCATACCCCCGTGAACGCGGCCTCCCCATTACGACGAAAGAAGAGAAGTGAAATTATATGCTAGAATGATGAGCGGCATTGCAGTCAGCTGTGGAAGGAGACAGCGATGACGACGAACACGGGAGCAGTGGCAGAAGCGCGTGCCGAGCACGAGCACGAACGCTACCCCTACCCAAGGGGCGCCAACGAGAGCCAGCTGCGGAAGAAGACGACGACGACGCTCGAGCCACTGCTGATGGTGATAGTTTTCTGTACACAGGCGATTTCGCCTAGACATATACGATTTTGTCTAGACATATAAAGCTTCACTTTAAAAGTAAAGTGTCCCACAGTCGGTACCCTAGCAGCAGAACCTTCCTGACGCTTGAATGTACTTGTGTATTGTAGTAATCATTGACGCATCGCTTGTGCCTGGTTGACAGACACCAAAGGACAAAATATTTGGTGTAGTAAGCACTAAGCCCATGCAGCTTACTAGTTGGAAATATGAGGAACATTCTGCGGAGGGAGGACAAGCGGTGGCAAGAAAGAAGGAAGTGGTCCATATTTTCTGGTTAATTGCAAAATGAACACAGGCGAGTTAAGGATAAACCAGCTCTATGAATGTAAAAATTTAGGCAGGAAACTCTCTAACGGAAGATTGATCAGGTCAGCTCGCATTCTCGTTAAAGGTATTTGCTCATGTTCCACCAAAAATTTAGACGTCAAAAATCATCTGGGGAAAGTAGGGATGATTCATTATAATTTAAAAATAAGTTAGTAATTAGAAAAAAAATAATAATTATAATTAGAAAAATTCATATAATACGGCGTAATCAAGGTACTATAATTAAAGCGAAGTCAGGAAGAGTATTTAAGACTGGGTCATTTATTGACGATGATGCGAGCGAGTGAGTCAGCTGATTAATTTTAAAATATTCTACTATGACCGGGGACCCAGATAAAGCGGTCGTCAGCCAAATTGTCTGCGGTAAGGGTGGAAAATATACTCAGCAGGTGTGACCGATTATTAAACGGTAAATGTGTACAAATCTAAAGCGTATGGGTAACAATTATTACGTTAGATTTCTGTGGATCAAATTTTCAGATGGCCGAAATAATTTCCACAAATTCTGCAAAATATATTGAGGTACACTGCAGCGAGACGGAGAGGAAAAGGCCAGTTAAGCTGATTTGAAAAGAGGCCTACTCCGGCCTTCTCCAAATTTTGTGTTGCATCCCAAGAAATAACCAAGTGAGACGGAAATTGACTAAGATGATATTGAAGGAGACCTTCAAGTATGCCCGCTGAAGAAGTTTCGCGTGTTTTGGAAACATATCATCAAAAATCAATTTCACCTTTAGCGAAGTAGTTTTTGGAGAAATAAGGCATGGTAGCCAACGCGTTCTGACAATTGAACCAGGACATTTGCTGAAAACGAATAGCAAACGGGAGAGGGATGCATCGTAAAGCTTCAGAAAAGTGAGGACAATAAGTTTCTTGAACCTGGACTCATAATTCCAGCCTCCAGATAGAGCACATTGTTAGCTACAAAACATGAGAGCCCAAGACCAAGGCGCAGCACTTGCCTTTCTAGCAGTATTAAAGGTCTTAGCTTATATTCTGAACATCCTGATAAAAAAAGAACGCAGCCGAATTCGAGAATGGGGGGGACGTAAAGTTTAAAAATTATCAGCAACGTAGCCCTACGCGTACCTGTGTTTTTATTATTGATATGGCGTAACAATCCCATTGCATGTTGTTCTTGACTAGCACTTGTTTTGATTTGCAGCTGCCGGTTTATGCGTAAGTTGCAAATGTTGCAACCTGCGGTATCGGCTCATTGCGATAACGAAGAGAAATGAAGACGGGGTTTCTACAATGGAAGCGCAAATAACCAGTATTTCTTGATGTTAAGGAAAAGGTAAGTCCGTCTAGCCAGGACTCGTGTGCAGACAAATAGGTGTGCAAAATTTGGTGTAACGTATTGACATCCCGTGAGGGGGGGGGGGGGGGTGAATAATGCATGCTCATCACCGTAGTAATAGAGTTGGATATCTTAATGAGTTGGGACAAAAGATAAAAGAATAATAAACATAAGGGGACAAGTTCCACACTCACACGTTCAACTCTCAAATGCACTCTCGTCTGTTTATACGTACCTGACGTCGCCCCATCCTTGAAACAAATCAATTGCCTATCAGAAAGGAACTCTTTTATTCAGACCACTATACAGTCTGTAAAAGCACAGCTCGCTAATATAGAAATTAAAATTCCATGCTCGACACTATCCGATGCTTTTGAAATATCTAAATTATCCAAAGCGGACACATCTCCTGAGAGTCCTGCCAGTCGAACGCGGCTTTCCAAATCATCGTTAGATGAACATATGGGACATTAAGGCCTAAATCCTATTTGTCTCGAGCACAGTATACCCTGGGAAGAAGTGGTTTCACTGTACCGGACATGGAAAACTTTTTTTTATATAGTTACCTAGATTCGATGTAAGCGCAGTTGGCCGAATGTTGTGCAAGACGTATCCAAGATTTGTATTTTCAAGTAAAAGCACAATTTTGCAATTTTTGAAGAGTCCGGAATCCATGTGTTATTGAAGTGAACAGTGAATTATATTCCAAATTGCATTAGGGACAGGGTTAAATAAGAGCTTAATCATAGCTGTTGAGATACGGTCTGGCCCAGGAACTGATGCACTGTGCAATTACGATGACATCCGATAATTCCGTCATGGTGACTTCTAGAAACTCTTATGTCGAACAATTAAACCTGCTAAGTCTAGGGCGCAGCGAAGAAAAGCGTGCTTCAAACCATTTTGCGGTATCATCTAGTGAATCCGATTCCCCGCACACCACCCCCCTCCCCCCCTTCAGCTTTTCCCATTGGACCACCAACGTCCTAGAGAGATCAACCTGATGTCGAAACAGGACATTCGAACGTCCCTACGATATACCTAAAGTTCTCTGGATCATTTAAGGATGTCCATGGAATCTTGCATGCACGCGGATTCACGTTCCTAGAAACGTCCCACGCACGCCCTAGATGGGACGTCCAAGAGGTGTTTACAAATGGATAATTCTTGCTGCATAATCCCTAGTGCGTCCTAAGGACGTATTTGTCAGGAAGTAGGACTCTTCTGGAACATTTGCTTGTGAATTTAGGACATCCACAGGACCCCCACATTGATCGTAAATTAAATTTACAGGGAAGTTCGTTCCTCAGAATGTGCCCTAACAGAGTGGCAGGCCTACTGCATTTACATACTTGCATAACATTAACAAAGTAAGCTTTGTCAGGTTTTATGTTGGCTTGTGGGGCAGGATGCAGAGGAACTGAATGGCTCTCGAAGATACATGCCAGCGCTCCAGTAAGTGACCACACATTTTTTGTCATGCGGAAGCCGAAGTATCTGGAGAGGGGCAAGGAATACAGGCTACCGCATCTACAAGCATGCTAAGAAGGTTGCAATGCAGCTAAGTGGCGTGCACATCATTCCGGACTACGGTAAACTAATGCACTACATCGAACTTGATAAAAATGCATTTAATCAAAACATATAGTATAAATAAAATCACTCAGGACATGCAAGCTATATATATATATATATTTTTTTTTTGTTCTAACAGAAACCAAGCTATATACAGAACTAAGTTCTGCAAGCTGCTGAATCATTTGATGGTCACGTTAAAAATACATTTATTTAAAAAAAACCGCTGCAGCAGGAACACAAGTTCAACTCTCAAGTGCACTCAGTAGTTATGAGTAAGGAATTTCAATGCAAGCAAATAAGACCTTATGATTTGATCATACAAGCGCAGCCATTAGAGGTAATAACGCAGCATGGCTAGTGAAAGAGTGCAGGAATTAAACTGTTTACAAATGCACTTAAGTTAAGCAAGAAAGCTAGCAAGAATGTTTAGGAACTCGCGGTGAGGCCACTACAAAGGTTATGAGGCTTGCTGCGGGCCAATATCCGTGGTCTCTGGCCCGTAAACGCAAAATTTGGTGAAACATTCAGATATATTTGCCTCTGAGGAAGATACTAGAGCCTTTCTGCAGGTAATCTTTAGTAGTAAACAAACACCAATATTGCTAAAGCTATCAAAACTACATTACGCCTTAACTAAGTTTAGTTCAGTGGTCATAGACAGAAACAGCTGCTGTATGGACACCCAATTACAGTTGAAATTCGCTCTGCATGCATCAGAAATTCTCGCAATGGTCACCAGAGCAAACACTGACACTTTCGAGTAGCCATAAGACAATTTCAGTTGAGCTAATATTTTGCAGGTTCACCTCGTCCAGTAAAATAATTTTGAAAGCCTGTGAGGGTAGGGGCACAAAGGAACTTATTAGGAGGTCTACTGCTTGCTGGCTCACTTCAGCGGTTCCCAAAAGGAAAAGTTCAGGAAAGAAATTCAGGGTAGAGCACTGCACGGGCCGATTTTTGCGGCCCGGGCCCGGCCCGGGCCCGTTTTTACATTGGGCGGCCCGCCCGAGCCCGATCAAAACCTTTATGGCGAGACCCGGGCCCGGCCCGGGCCCGGAAATAATCTACGTTACCCGCCCGGCCCGGCCCGCCACCCCTTTACCTTAAGCCCGAGCCCGGCCCGAGCCCGGCCCGAGCCCGGCTCGAAACCGGCCCGAACCCGGCCCGAGACCGAAAAATACATGTTTTTCAGAGTTGAGAAGCCCGAGAATAACTCGCAGAAAGCCCGAGCCCGGCCCGGGCCCGGGCCAAAAAGCACACGCCGTGCCCGAGCCCGGCCCGAACCCGTGAAAAAACTCCGGGCTTTCGGGTAAGCCCGAGCCCGTGCAGTGCTCTAATTCAGGGCTCTTCCGGTACGGTGAAGATGGGATCCAGTGAATGATGGGTCTGCTATAGTGAACATTGCTATTGTGAATTTATATATTGTAATTATTGACTTTATTGAGCGCCGTCGGCATGTTTTTTGAAGAGCAAGGACACCGGCGTCTTGTTTTCTACTGGCGCGATGGCTAGTAGTGCATTTGCTGCGCGAAGTCCGCCCCATCGTGATATACTAGCCTATGAGCCACAGCGTTCAGAGCAGTGCTGCGGAGTTACCACTCCGGCATTGGAATGACTCCGGAATTATTCCACATTTTCGCGACCCCGGAATGGAATGGCCACGGAATGGCCACAAAGCTTAGAGGAATGGAATGGGAATGTAATTAAGCGCCTTTTGCCCGCAATGGAAAATCTTTTTCCTAAAATAGAGAACTTTTTCGTCTACGCGCTATTTTTAGTCAAAATATGCCGAAAAACCAACCAGCCCACGTCCAAACATTAATAAGTCAGAGCATCGAATTCAGCAATAAAGCAGTTCTTTCAAATTGGCTTGGCTGATTACGGTACATTTATACGCAAGGCGCCTACTACAAGTCTGTCCTTATAGACTGAGTTGTTCCGAAGTTTGTCTCGATTCCTCGCGTAACCGCACCTCTATGCCGTTGCTCACCTGCGGAACCATGGCGGCGGCATACCCCCCCCCCCCCCTCCCCCCTTATACTTTCTGACTTTTGTTGTTTACCTCGGCGCCGTCTTCGCCTCGGCCGACTGCTGTCTCCCCACTCTTCACTTTGTTTTTTGCTGCTGTCGCCGTCGGCGACTCGGACGAATGGTCGAAAAAGCACTTCTCTATGTTCTGACGCGTATTGACCCTGGCCGGATGCTTGTGTTCACTGCAAGCTTTCGCATACCAGCTTGCGCGCCGTCTCAGCTCGTACTCCCCCCCCCCCCCCCCCCCCCCCCCCCCAACGCTTTTGCAATACTTTCCCGCCTCTCTAGACACACCGACGCCTTTGCTCGAAACTCTGTCGACGAAGGTCTGCAGGTCAGCGCAGCACACAGTCGCACACGATGAACTCTGTGCTCTCTCCCTCCATACGGAGAGAGAGAGAGAATAAACTTTTGAAAACATTGATTAGGGAAGCCAAAATAAAGCTTCTTTTTGCACTTTGCACTGCTTACGACCCTTATTGCAACATTTAAAAATCACGAGGACACCGAAGCACTTTTTATGACGTAGTGATTGCCAAAGCACTAGTGGCCAATTGCCGGACGTGTTGTTGTTGTTGTTGTAGAAACATTTATTTGAGCCGATAAAAATAAAATAAAATAATAAAGGTGGGTGGCTTCTGAGTTCAGAAAGCTGCGAGCGACCACTGCTGCTCTAGCCTCGGAGATCAGGCGTTCCTGAGTCACGAGCTAAGAGCTGGTCAGCATGCACTCCCACTGCTCCGGTGTAGGGTCATTTCAGTATTATCGTTATGTTTTATTGCGATAGCAATTATATGGACACTCAAACATGATTTCTGCCGTCGCCCTCGCCGTGATGTTCCGTATGACGTCAACGGCGATGAAATCGTCGCCGCGTGCCGGACGCTGTATGTGCGAGTGAAAGGGCGCGAGGGACGCGAGCTTTCACGGGGAGCGAACGCACGGCGGCGAACACCGCGCGTTCTGCGCCGTGCTCCCTGAAGAGCTGCAGAATTAAGCGTCTTTTTTCTCCTTTACAATCACCATATATAGAGAGCAAACGCGACTTCTCCCGTCGAGCGACAGGCTGTGGGGGGACGGGAGGGAGGTAGGGGAGGCGATGTTTAGCTGCGGCACCAAATGCGTATTTATATAAAAAAGTTGTCGCAGTTTCACCTTAAAGGCGAAGCATCAATTGCGATAGCAAATTTGTAGAGAGCTATACGGAGTAATGATAGTAGCTTAATCAGCTGTATAAACGTGGACATGCAGCAGCACCGGCAACACGCAGAACTGTTGTCGACGCCGTCGGCGTTTTGCCCGCGGTCGCACAAAATGCGTGCGGCGTTGGTGACTGTTGCCGGAGCCTCTGATATAAATAGGCACTTGGTGCCGCAGCTAAACGACGCCCCCCCCCCCCCCCCCCGGCCTTTCGCGCGTCGGAAGAGGGTACGTTTACTCTACATATATGGTGCTTGTAGAGGAAGAAAGAGACGCCTACTTCTGCAGCCCTTAAGGGAGCACAGCGCAGAACGCGCGTTTGTTCTCCGCCGTGCGTTCACTCCCCGTGAAAGCGCGCGTCCCTCGCGCTCTTTCACTCGCACATACAGCGTTCGGCGGCGCGTGGCGACGATTTCATCTCCATTGACGTCATACGGAACCTCACGGCGACGGCGACGGCGACGCCGACGGCAAAAATCTGCTTTTGAGTGTCCATATAATTGCTATCGCAATAAAAAGTTGTCGCAGTTTCACCTGAAAGGCAAAGCATCAATTGCGATAGCAAATTCGTAGAGAGCTATACGGAGTAATGATATTAGCTTTATCAGCTGTATAAACTTGGACATGCATCAACACCGGCAACACGCAGAACTATTGTTGACGCCGTCGGCGTTTTGCCCGCGTTCGCTCAAAATGCGCGCGGCGTTGGTGACTGTTGCCGGAGCCTCTGATATAAATAGGCACTTGGTGCCGCAGCTAAACGTCGCCTCCCTTCCCTCCCCCTCCCCCCCCCTCCCCACGGCCTCTCGCGCATTCGGAAGAAGGCGCGTTTGCTCTACATATATGGTGATTGTAAACGAGGAAAGAGACGCCTACTTCTGCAGCCCTTAAGGGAGCACGGCGCAGAACGCGCGTTTGTTCTCCGCCGTGCGTTCACTCCCCGTGAAAGCGCGCGCCCCTCGCAGCCCTTTCACTCGCACATACAGCGTTCGGCGCGCGGCAACGATTTGGCGCTGAGCCGTGCTCCCTCAAGGGCTGCAGAAGATAGCGCCAACCTTTCCCTTTCCCTCAAGAACCACTTATCATCATCTTATCATCGGCAACGATTTAATCTCCATTGACGTCATACGGAACCTCACGGCGACGGCGACGGCGACGGCAGAAATCTGCTTTTGAGTGTCCATATAATTGCTATCGCAATAAAACGTTGCGAGGCGAGAAGGCGGTAAAGAATTCCGATGCTGCTCGACGAGTTTCCCGTTCTGATCTCGTCGAAAACCTCCGAGCCACCCCCAGAGGCCCTGGCAACAGTCACCAACGCTGCGCGCGTTCGGTGCGAACGCGGGCAAAACGGCGACGGCGTCGACAACAGTTCTGCGCGTTGGTGGTGCTGCTTCATGTCCAAGTTTATACAGCTCATAAAACTACTATCCTTACTCCGTATAGCTCTCTACTAAGTTGCCATGGCAATTGATGCTTCGCCTTTCGGGTGAAACTGCGACATTTTTTTTTCTTTGCGTCATTTCTTCGCTCGGATGCTACGACTCGGCACATAACCCAATGTTTGTATCGCCAAGCAAAGAGGGAATTTGGGGAGAACGTACTTTGCTACTCCCTAATTGCTACGTACTTCTGTAATATCATGCCCAAGTTAATCATGTAGGCCAGAGTACTTGTTTTTTCGAAGTCGAAGGCCATAACGTATTCTCTAGGTCCAGCTTTAGTTCGCTCGAGCCAAGGGTCAGCGTTGTGTATAAGTGAGAACGATCTGCCAATTTGTAAAATAAAAACCGAGACATAAGTTAGTGTACAAACAAATGCACTATCCCAGCAGATACTGAAGGGAGAAACAAATTATCCCTGCGCATTGTTTTATTGAGAAACCCACAGGAAATCGCGAATACTCTATGCACAGCCTGAACTTTATCTAGCTATCTCGCGCGCAGTTTAGTGCCTGACGCACGTAAATAAGCTTTGCGACGAGGAAGACATTGCATATACCTGCGCCCAGGCGAACACAGAAAGTTCTACTCACCCCATCCATGCTTGCGAGGCGCGTTTGACATGCGTGTGTGCAGACGAGCAGTGCGGCCCAGTGTTCCGTATTTGATACAAAGGCACGACAAGGTGCTCGAGCACCTGCTCCAACTAATACCAGCAGATCTAGAGGGTTCTGTTCCGCATTAACCAAATCTTAGTTTCTTTCATATTCACTACCGCTTCAAACGCGCGACAAAACTGCTTAGTGAATATAAGGTCCTCTTAAACACTACTTTTGTCAGCATGAAAATACGCTATGTCGTCATTTTAGCATTAACACATTTGAGCTTAAACATTATTAAAACATCACAAGCCGTTAAAACATGCTGACCATGAAAATACTATGGGTAGCGGGAGAACTGGCATAATGGCAATTAGTAGGGTGGTTATACTGCTCGATATATGTCACCATGCTACTATCCTTCGACCTCGGTAACATGTTTTGCGTATTTTTGCAGTTCTTAACGCGTCTGATGACATCAGCTTTATCGTGCGTTCATCGGTAACTCGATAAAACTATCAAGAAGCCCCTCCTACATTGAGGAATTACAGGCATGGAATTGAACTGCCTGGCCATTTCCGGAGTAGTAATGGGCTAAGTTTTTTTTCATTCCGAGGAATTGAAAGCAATGAAATTGAGGCAAGTACTAATGCCCCTGAATGGAAGTGGAATGGAATGGGGGCACTCATTCCGCAACCCTGGTTCAGAGCCGCCGCACACTGCACGGGATCATCAGGATCCTGACGTCAGGATTCTGGAAGATGTGGTTAAACGAGCATCCGTGCCCTAGCGAGTGCAAATGGCAACTGCTGATAACAGCCCTAGCACGATCCCTACGTCATGAGACGAAGGTGCACGCCGATTGGTGGGAAGTGCCGCCGCCGACCATCGCGACACTTGAGAAAGAGACATCGACAGTGGCGAGGGGTACAACAAGAGACCATGCATCATCTGTTTTGACACATGTGCTAAGGCTAAGCTGGCAGGAAACCACCACGCACATGCGGCCAAACCACCACACTCACAAGGAGCCGAAATTGTTGATCTACTGCCGGTCTGTTGCTGGACGTGATGTCCTCAAACCTAGGGCGCAATAACGTAAAATTATTCCAAATTATTTGGATTCCAAGTTCTGCAATCAGCCTCCACGATTGGTCAAAGCATTTTCGGGCCACTCCCAACTTCACCTGTCTGTCACGCCACATCACGAAAACCGCGATAGCTCCCCATCTGATATAACGTGTACACACTGAATATGCATGATTAAATCGCAAAAAGGAGAAATAATCATTACTGATTCCACGCCTTTTCACCATTAGCCCTCTGATATTGGTCCAATGTTTTCGGGCTACGCCCACTTCGCCTGTCTGTCACGCGACCTCACAAAACCGCGAAAACTCACCACGTCAAAGTGACGTGTATGCGAAAAAAATACATTAATATGCCAAACAAAACTGAAAATTTTTCTGAATAGCCACAGAGAGCCCCGTTCCGAAAGGAATAGAAGGAGGCTGCCCGCCTATCTCTCAGGCCTTGCTACTCGCACCTACCGGTGAACATGTCTTTATTTGCGCATGATAAACTTTTTTCGTGGCACTAAAACGTTATCGAGCCATTTTGGCATGCATATGACATCGCTCTGCCAACTCTTCCTTGCTGAGGATCCGTTTTAGCGGCATTCTTACCTTTCCGTTGCACGCCGCCGCGATTTTCGACCAGCCACCGCATGCTAAGTATGGCGAAGTGGACGAATCGGAGAAGCCGGCACCACCTTCTTCATGCGGTTATCTACTTTCACTGCGCTGGCTCAGCCCCATCGAAGCCCTCTCCACTAGATCGTGATGCTCGCCTCTTGTCAGTCAATTAGATAAGAAAAACCGCCGAGTGTAGACAATGTTACTGGGTTTGAGAGCAAACAAAGGTGACCTCCTATAAACGAGGAGAGTGTTTGGGTTGTTCAGACAACGCTGCGGATAACCGCCCGATGCTTGCGTCGGTGGTTACGTAAATTTGACGTCAGGAGTTAGGAATCAAAACAGTTTGTAATCATTTTACGTTATAGCGCGCCTAGCCTATAATAGCTTCGCTGTAAATGTTCAAGAGTTCACAGGTGCATAAGCCATCAAGGAAATTACTCCAGGCTTTCTGCAGGCAAGCTTTAGTAGTCACACATAGTAAAAATGTCACAGTTTCGCCCTAAGGGCGAAGCAATGAATGCGATAGCAACACAGCAATGTCATACGAAGTAAGGTGAGCGGCTTTGGTAGCAACAACACGCAGAACTGTTGTCGACGCCATCGGCGTTTTGCCCGCGTTAGCTCAAAATGCGTGCGGCGTTGGTGACTGTTGCTGGAGCCTCTGATATAAATAGGCACTTGGTGCCGCAGCTAAACGTCGCCTCCCTTCCCTCCCCCTCCCCCACGGCCTCTCGCGCGTCCGAAGAAGGCGCGTTTGCTCTACATATATGGTGATTGTAAAGGAGAAAAGAGACGCCTACTTCTGCAGCCCTTAAGCGAGCACGGCGCAGAACGCGCGTTTGT
Source organism: Dermacentor silvarum (assembly GCF_013339745.2). Taxonomy (NCBI): domain Eukaryota; kingdom Metazoa; phylum Arthropoda; class Arachnida; order Ixodida; family Ixodidae; genus Dermacentor; species Dermacentor silvarum. Next base: position 34,083,196 of record NC_051164.1, read on the forward strand.
TCTCCGCCGTGCGTTCACTCCCCGTGAAAGACGCGCCCCTCGCGCCCTTTCACTCGCACATACAGCGTTCGGCGCGCGGCGACGATTTCATCTCCAAATGACGTCATACGGAACCTCACGGCGACGGCGACGCCGACGGCGACGGCGACGCCGACGGCAGAAATCTGCTTTTGAGTGTCCATATAATTGCTATCGCAATAAAAATAGAAAATATTTGAGAGATACTTTAGGGAATAATAAAAATAAATGTCACAGTTTCGCCCTAAGGGCGAAGCAATGAATGCGATAGCAACACAGCAATGTCATACGAAGTAAGGTGAGCGGCTTTGGTAGCAACAACACGCAGAACTGTTGTCGACGCCATCGGCGTTTTGCCCGCGTTAGCTCAAAATGCGTGCGGCGTTGGTGACTGTTGCTGGAGCCTCTGATATAAATAGGCACTTGGTGCCGCAGCTAAACGTCGCCTCCCTTCCCTCCCCCTCCCCCACGGCCTCTCGCGCGTCCGAAGAAGGCGCGTTTGCTCTACATATATGGTGATTGTAAAGGAGAAAAGAGACGCCTACTTCTGCAGCCCTTAAGCGAGCACGGCGCAGAACGCGCGTTTGTTCTCCGCCGTGCGTTCACTCCCCGTGAAAGACGCGCCCCTCGCGCCCTTTCCCTCGCACATACAGCGTTCGGCGCGCGGCGACGATTTCATCTCCAAATGACGTCATACGGAACCTCACGGCGACGGCGACGGCGACGGCGACGCCGACGGCGACGGCGACGCCGACGGCAGAAATCTGCTTTTGAGTGTCCATATAATTGCTATCGCAATAAAATTACTGAAGTCTTACTTCAGCAGTTACAGAGACAAACACTACTAGAGAGTTCTGAGGTACAAAAACAGTTACTAGACGCTTGCTTCAGCACAAAACGAAAGTGAGTTCACAGGTACTAGAAGTTAAAAGATACTTGCTGCGCTTTAATGGTCACAAACACAAATTTCGATTAGGAGTTCACAAGCTCGAAGGCCTCTAAGCAAGTTAACAGAAGCTGAATGCGGCCTTTCTTCCGTGGTCGCAGCAAAATACTGCTGAAGAGGTCACAATTACGTTGGCGACTACACAATAGACTCAAGGCATGTAGCATGCTGACGTCAGTGTTAACAGACACAAAATCGCATTGTGTGAGTTGACACGTACCAAAAGTTAACAGAGTATATCAGTGGACTTGCGTCAGCAGTCGCGCCCAAACATAAGTTTACTCAAAATATTCGCGCGTATCAGATGGCCTCAAGAAAGTTGTCCGAAGCTTAGTGTGGCTGTTTTTCCATACCTTCAGGATAGGTCCAAATAGACTTGCTCCAAATGTAAACTTTCCCCTCTGGTGTACTTTCACCATGACTGTGCTTGCAAGGGCACAGCCGGCGAACAACTAACTACATTTTTAACTTATTTTTAGTAAAATGAAGAAACACTTCTAAAATAATAAAACAAACCTCAATTTATAAACTATAAAAATGCAGGAGTTGAACAATATAATTGGATGCTAAAAGCATACCTAAGGTTACGTTAGCCAATTCTGCCTTTAGTGAAACCAGTGCATTGCTACAAATTGGAAGCATGCATTTTGTCTAGCCACTTCAATGTCATCGTTCACGTACTACAAGCCTCTTCTTCTTTCTGGGTATGTATGTGCCAAAACCAGTTCTGATTATGAGGCACGCCGTAGTGGAAGGCGACGGAACAATTTTGACCACCAGGGGTTCTTTAACGTGCACTACAACGCAAGCACAGGGGCGTTTTTGCATTTCGCCTCCATCGAGATGCGGCAGACAGCTGAGACTTAAGCTTGACCTCACCATCGTACTAGCATGCATCCGACAACGTATAAATAAGCGGCAGTTTAGTAAAAGCCGCCCAAAGTTTCGTTATACCGAGAAACGCACGTGTACGGTATTGTTTGGCAAGAACAAATACCAGCCTAAAAGAAAAGAGTGGGAAAATTCAGCGACATGGCTGGCCAACGATCACGTGCAGCAAGTGCTCCGATGGTGATACAAATACCTAAAAAAAGTTTAGTTATTCCAACCTTACGCAGTTTTACGGTTGCTCTCGCACAGCATTTGCGCGAACAAAACGCCAACGCCAGACGAAGCTTAAGCGACACAATTAAGCAATACGATCAGGTGACAGAAAGGGTGAACTATGAGAAAGTTTCATAATAAAAAAATACGACCCCGCGCGAACGTGCTATACTCGCGGACAACTTCCCTTGGCAATGGTGGTAAGGATACGGGGGCGGAGCGTCTGCAAATGTGCACCTACGCGATGTAGTCCGGTTGGGCGCACGTTCCGAGTTAAGGTTTTCAACCTTCCGTATCTCCTGTGCATGTTTGAAGACACACGAAGTTAATTCTTTCTAACAGCAAATCGATGGTTTTAGACTTCTAGGCGTTTCGACCTCAGGGAAATAAATGAACTTATGAGGAACATTTCAGCACAAGAAGCAGTCATGTCGTAGTGATGTTCGCGATTATGTGGCACGTGCCACAGCATTATATTTCGCTTTGTTTGAGAAAGGATATGTCAGCTTTGTTAGAGATGCAGCTGATATACTCACGCTATTTGAAATGTTGGCCTGAAGGTACAATGAGCTGATGAAAAAATGAAGAGTTTATCAGTGGAGTAATGTTTCGGAAGATTCAATGCACTTTTTTATTTTTTTTCACGCCACCATTCCGCAGCAGAGAATATTTTTACGAGACAGAAATAAGAACAAGAGTATCAGCTATAACACAAAGCTCGACAAGATAACAAATACCGATAGAAATGAGAGCGTGAAGAGAACTGTCGTGAAAACCAGAAAAAAAAGTTTTGTTTCCAAGCGCCCTTTGCCAAATATAACCCAAAGAATGGAACCAATACACTCAGGGTATTTCCTCTCAGGTACTTGTATCACTTCCACTACCTTTGGAGCTTGAGCTCGAGTCTCAGCCGAGCTCGATTATCAAGTTCTGAATATTTTCGTCACTTTTGCCACCCCTGTCCCGTGGTCGGTTTCGATTTTTTCCACGCGAGCGCAGTTCCGTCCCCAGCTATCCTTGCTTGCTAAATCAATTTCTGCATGCAAACGTTTTTCTACGTCTCCAAGCTTAAATGTTGCGTTATTATAGGCCACGTACCCTTTAACTTGGCTTCAAACTAGCTCAATTGGATTGAATTTGCATTGATACGTCAGCAACCTTAAAACATCATGGCCAGCTAATTTGGCAAGAGTGTCAATTCTGTACCCAATATACTTGTGCTCATGTGCATTCACAAGCTCCAGCAGCTCCGCATTTAACTGACTTTAACCACGACTGAATATCGCTTTTTCTGGTGAATATAGATGGCACGTTTTAAAGCTGAACGCTATGATAGCTTGCATTGTCCATGACGATAACGATTGCGGATCCAATGTTCCGCAATAAGTGTTCAACAACCCACTTCTCAAAGCGGTAGCCATCCATCTCTGAATGGATGGCTCTTCCGACACTCTTCTTTGCACGAAAGACGAGGTGCGCTCCATTTACGAAGCCCTTCTCGCGGCCTGCGTAGAGCACAATGAGGCGTCCACCCTTGCCAGATGGAGAAGACCCGTCGTAGTTCCTTGCCGGAAAGCGTCTTGCCATGTCACAGCATGGGTGTCTTCCCACACCTTTTCTTTTGTGTGTCCTGCAGTTGTCCAGGTCTCGTCTAAGAAGTACGCAGTCCTGCAATGAAAATGGTTCGCACAATTGGTATTACTCTTCATTCTACAGGGAACACGTTAGCGAAAACCTCCCAATGCACAATAAGTGGCAGTGTCAAAAGAAGCATAGAGCACACAATTCAAAGCAATAAGAAGCTTTTTAGCGTTGCGTTGAAGGCGCCCTGGAACGCTCTATACTGCCGTTACAAGACGCAACTTCAGCCCTGCCATATTCTACAGAGTGGCGCGTAATGAACGAGCATTTGGTGAAGATACTTTTTTTGCTTCCGCATCTCCCGCATGGTCCGCTGGTACTTTCTGCACCACACGACAATGTCCTGCCTTTCCACGAGCGCAGAGATCCGTGTCCTCTTTGGAAAAGTGAAGCCACTGTCATTAAGCAGTCTACGCACAGTCCTTTCACTCAGGCTGGACATCTGCATGTCGGGGTCAGTTCACAAATCCTTTGCAATTTTCGCCGACGTAAGCAGCTCGTTACGCATGCAATATTGATGCACCTTGCGTCTCAAGGCCCCAAGCGTGAAGCTGTCACACAGCTGCATTCTTGTCCTTCCAGTTTTCTCAGTACATCTTTCCCACTTGAAGTCAGCTCTTGTCCGCTTTGGAGATAGCAGTGGACCCCCCCCCCCCCCCTCCCTTCCTTGAAGGGCCTTTACTTTTCTCCTACCCACGGAACGCACACTCACGCCGCTCTGCTGGCTTACTATTTTATAGCCGTCGGTGGTGGTGAGTTCTATATGGGCACGCGTGTGTGCAAAATAAACGTGTCATACTATTTGCTTAGTCTGCTTAGACAGCCATTGGTTGGCGCAGTTCATCACTAGCTTCTTTAATGAGTTGACGAATGAGCCAGAAGGTGACGAAAGATCACCTGAAGACGGAGACGCCATTTTGCCTTTGAGGTGCACGTAATAGGTTCGTCGTTCTGACACGTGCAAAAACGCGAAATGACAAACTATAAAGTAAGGGATTATAAATATCTCTCTTGTGTGTGCCGCGTCCTCTTTCAAATAGCGTGGGGCAGAAAATGAAGGATATATTTCTTTCATGAAGAAAACGCGGACGCCATTGTGGGACTACATTCTTTTGTACTCTTGTAATTTGGCTCTGTAGCCTTCGCTTCATTGCCAAGAAAAGTTGTCCGCGAGTATTGTCAGCGCAAACGTTTCGACCGTTACAGAGCTGAGATGTGAATTAAGTTGATCTCAGCGCCATACCAGCACGCATCAGATCAAGTGTAAAAAAAGTAGGTGTTACACGTTTGTAAAACGTGAAGGCGAAAGCCTGCCAGCTGTGGAAGAAGACGACGATGAATGCGCGAGCAGCGGTACGAGCGCGTCACTGTGATTACGTGACGTGCGCAATCAGGCATGCACTAGGCACACCTTTAGTAAACCAGAACAGTGGAGCAACCGTGGCTTCAGAGAAACGTGCTCGTCGCGCATTGCGGAAGCCCGTGTTCGATTCTCACCCAGACCGAAACATACCAAACTATCTTTCTATACCACTAATTGGATGTGGTTAAAGGAACTTCCGTGAAAAACGTCACGTCAATTCGAGCATTTTAGGTAACTTTTTACTCTGCGGCTTCGGCTATTTTACAGCGAACCTGTTAAGGGCTAGGTTCACCAGGGTTGCGTCCCCGTGTAGAGAAAACTATCTTCATCAGCATTCAGCTTGGCTCCATGCTTGTGGTGGTTTGGCTCCATGTGCGTGGTGGTTTCCCGCCAGCGCCTTAGTACAGGTGTGAAAACGGATGATGAATGGTCTATTGTTTACCCCTCGCCACCGCCTATACCTCTTCCACAAGTTCCGCCATACTCGGCAGCGGCACGTCCCATCAATCGTTGTACCTCTTTGTCTCGTGACGTAATGATCGCGCTAGCACTTTAATCAGCAGTTGCCCTTTGGACTCGCTATGGGAAGGACGCTCGTTTAGCCACATCTTCCAGGATCCGGGCGTCAGGCTCCTGATGATGCCGTGCAGTGTTCCGTGGCTGTGAACACTGTGGCTCATATGCTAGTCTGACGATTGGGCAGACTTGGCGCAGCAAAGGCACTACTTGGCCGTCGCGCCGGGCGAAACCAAGACGCCGGTGTCCTTGCTCTTTGACGAACATGCGGAAGACGCTCAATATTATGAATAATAGGAATATATAAATTCACAGTCATAATATTCACGATTGCAGACCCACCAAAGTCACAGCTTCGCTGGCTTCCATCTTCACAGCAATGAAAGGGCTCTGAAATAATTTTTCGTCACAGCGCAGTTTCTCCAAGGTCACCGCCAACTTCGACACCTAAGGCTTTCACCTTAATAAGCAGAAGCCTAGGAAGTGACCCAAAGGTTCCGTTATGCCGAGAAAGGCGGACGCACTGTTTCTCACAAACAAGATACCAGCCCTAAAGACACGCATGGTAAAATGCAGCAGCGCGGCCGGCCATCACGTGGAGCAAATGCTCTGATTGTGACACAAATACCTACAAAATTTCAGAAAGACCCAACAATACGCAGTCTCTTAATCGCGGTTACGCAAACAAAGCTCAAGCAAGGTGTTATACCTCTGCCGGTGCGTGTTGGGATTAGTTATTATTATTCGGCACTGTTCAAGACGGACACAACGAGAACTGTCGTGGACCCATCCTCTGGGCTACATGGGAGCAGGACATTCAATTAGAAGTACTAAAGTTTCGCCTTCTGAAGTTTCTTTTTGACGGATCTCAGCGCTCCACAGAAACAATAGAGCATAGAGTTTCCGAAAAGCAGTACGACGCGACTAAATGCAATATTACGGGAGCACAACGGATGGTCAATCGCTGATTGATGTTACCGTTGCCGCCAACCAAGGCGATGAAGAATTACCGCCATTTGATTACTGGGAGACATGACGACACACTAGTCGAAAAGGTTGCAGGGCTGCTAATAGAAAAACACTCATTCCATGAACCGTCACTTACCTCTTGATATCCGTAAGACGTACAGGCGCCGCAGATCTTGAGCTCACGAAAGCACACGACATTAAAGGTATCTTCGACTGGTCTCCTCCATCCCCCGGAGCAGAGTTGGGCAGATCGGGCGTTTCCCGAAGTGATAGGTAGAGGACAAGCACACAAGCCGAACATGTGACTCGCTCTGGTAGGAGGAACTGGCAGATGCGAAACCACGTGACTACGCCCATTGGCCGTGCTACTACCACCGTCCTACGTTTCGTTGATTTTTTAGCAGAATGTTCGTGGATACTGCACCAAAGAACGTGAATTTTTTCCTAGTGTGATTCCGCCTTCTTTTTCCTATTTTGTTGTTTCCGAACTTGGCTGCGCAGTGAAATTTGCTCGGTAGACAATTTTCCATCACAATACAACGTCTTCTGCAGTGACTGGGACTTAAGCGGATTTAAATAAAATGTTTGTAGCGTACTTATTGCTCATCATACCGTATTGGTCAACTTTCCACAGTACTGATTGCTGTTGGCAGTTCGTTGCGATGTGTTAGGCGCAAGTACATACAAAGTGTACATGAGCCGATTTGGCTTGAGGTCAGCATAGGGCGCTTTAAAAAATTGTTATTCGGAACTTCCTATGTACCACCGACTGTTTACTCTGTCTTGTTTGATGAGCTCATCTCTTCTATTGAAAGTGTCGATCTTCTCAAAGCAAGCACAGCGTAATCCTTCTTGCTGATTTTCATACAACTGGAATTGATTGGAACAGGCTTAGATATCCTCATTACGAACTATACATAAAAATAAATGCAGCCTGCTGTTGGGCTTCCTCTATTTCTGTTCACCTGAGAAGCATAAATTGATCGCCAGATCCTATGGCAACGTCTTAGACATTTGCCTCTCAAATGCTCAAGTTGTAGATGTCTCCCGTTCTAGGCATGTCTCTTCTGCATGCCGATAAGCCCCGAGGAAGAGCTCCTCCAATGGCATAAATGAATCATCTCGATTCGCTTTCAAGCGTGGTGGTTATCTTGGTTTATATGATTTCTTGTTCACCACCCCTGGTCGCTGGTAACTGGTCCTTTGATGTATTCCGTATATAGCGCTCACTTTCAACGCTACTAACCGCAAATATGGATATCAGAAATTGCACTGCTGCAACTGCGAATTTACACATGTGGCACGTAGTGTCAGATGCAACACAACTGTTGATATTCTAGACCGAACAGGACATGGGAAATTCACAGCGCCTCGCACGACGTCCATCAACTCAAGAAAAAATGAGAGCCGTTGAGGCATTTCACATATTGAGGAATATTTGAGGCAATAATTGAGACATGTCACATAAAAATACTAGGAGAAGCTTGTGTTAGCCAGGCATTATTATCATTATCGGAAGCCGAATTTCAACATTGCTCAGCACGTGCGTCAGTGCGAAGTAGTCGTTTTTCTTGTTTAAATTTTAGCCGCTTCACCAGTCTCTGATTTGTTTTTAACTGGTAACTTTAATCCTTTCGACCATGTGATGTTTCCTTACTATGGTTTTTGCAATCACTTATATATGTTTGTTCTTTCCAATACAGATTTGTGAGTTAGCAGTTGTCCTGTTTTCTGCCACCGTCTGTGTTGTCTTCGCGCCTAATGAACCGACTATGATCTCTTTTGCTGCCATTACGGCTACACCGGGAGCCATGCGGACTCCGAGTGGCGTCCACGCGAAGAGCGCGCGGCGCAAACACCTGCTAATATACCCCGGCGCGTCTCCTCCCCCTCCCCGCTGCGCACTCAGATTTGTCGGCTCCTCACCTCCCGGCGAATGGGTCACATGACCTCTCCAGCTCTGCTCCAGCCTGATGGTGCCGTCATCGACGGCACACCCTCGACTAAGAACAGCGCCGCGGTTAAAATGTAATGGCAGCTTTATGGCCAAAATGGCAAATTTTTTTCTCAAAGCTGGTGACGTGCCACCTTCGGAAACACGGCGCCAGTCGGCGTGACCATCAAACCTGGGAGAGCGCTTTGCCACGCGCTCGCGCATCGTAGGTACACACTAATATGCAGTTTTAGCAGAGCGTCGCCTATGCTCTATTCTGCTCAAATTTGATGCGTTGGTGCATTGTAGGGAACTGAGACGATTCCCATTTTTGATAAGAGCGTCTTGTCAAAACACGGATGCGCTACCAGCTTGGCTGTAAAACGACCAACATGCCAAGTAAACGCTCCCTTACGCTGCGCTGAATAAACAGTGTGATGAGTGAGTGAGTACAAAAGTAAAAAATGGTGAATAATATTTGAACTAACCTCTTCCTTTAGCCCTCCCCCTGTCCTGATGGATCCACTTCCTGGGGGCAGGAAAGTTTTATGGTTATTTTAATAAACGGTCTAACAACAACTGGTCTTATCCGACTTGATTGCGGAAAGGGGAAAGCGTTCTTGGTTGCCCTGTCAGTGTGAGCGGGGTGGGCTAACGCGCCAGCGTTCCAGCTGAACAGTTGTGTGCAATAGCTGAGCGAAGTGGGCCGCAAACGGTCGCATAAACTATGTAATGGTGCACCTCACCGCATTTCTCTCGAGCTACGCACTTCAAAACGGCGGTAATGTCGTACGATTGCGAACGCAGCGCTGGTGTTGCTGGATAGTGCGAATGGTACCTGTGAAGGTGGGAGGACGTTTACCCAACTATGTTACGTTTGAAGAAGGGTGTCGTTTGTTTTAGTTGTTTTTTTGGGAATTTCATTGCAACACCGTATTATGGGACTCAGAAAAGCAGCCAGAGTAAGGCCGAAAGGCCGGCATGTCGAATATGGACGCAGAAGTGCTCAAAGTGCATATTTAGAGCGAAAGCTCTAGTACGCCAAGTCTAGCAAGGTCATTCATCGCGTCGCAATGACTTTGAGCTGCCGGAGCGCGAGCCACAGGGGCGCCAGTGTGTCAGGTGTGACGTCACGCCACTGGATCCACCGCGGAGAGGCGTCGCAGCTGCGCTCGCTCGGAGCCTCGCCGCTGCGGTACCACGTGACTAGGCGAGGGTTTAACAGCTGCTTCGCCGGTGCTTGGTCGCTGAATTCAATCATTGACTAGTATAGCTAGAGGGCATAGCTGCGAAATCTCAAGCAATGGCGGCTGAAACCCCGGAGCAAATGGAGGCCAGATTAGCACGCTATAAAGAAGCTTTCAAAGTGCGGAAGGCGTGCCTTAATGAAACACTGTGCGCAAAGTCTTTGCAAAACAAAGCCAAATCGACTTTTCATTCGGGATAACTAGGTTTCCAAGAGTTAAACATCAGGCATTTTTAATTTCTCTGTATAATGCACGTCAACAAGGACTTGTAAGATAACACACCTCTTGCAATGCATGCCTGAAATGACTACTATTAGTTCATTATTTCTTAACGAAGAGCAGGAACAAAGCAAACAAGTGACCGCCAATTACATCTGTATTTGTGTTTCTACATAAGGTTTCCTTTAAAGTATCGAAAGTATCTGTAAACGAGGATTTGTATAGACGAATTCGTCAATTGACTTGCAAGCGATTTACGTCTTTAGATGTTACTACGCATAGTATCGGTTATTTAAATAACATGCTTCTCCTTCAAAGGAGCATTTTCCGTGTTTTAACCGTTCGTGCAATTTATCAGAAATTACGGAAGGTTAGGCTGCCACACAACAAAGCCACCGATTTCTCCATGGTTTCGCTCATTAAAATTAAAATTAAACTAAAATAAAATTAAACTTCCGATTTCTACCCGCCGAACTGTCAATGCTGATAAAAGCGGGAAATAAAGGGCCTTGTACACGTTATGTGCTTTATCCCTCAAATTTGCTTATACAGTTTTGGCGTACACCAATGTTTTGCTGATTTCTTGTTATGCGCATTCAAAATCGGTTGACGTTGAGTTACGCCTATTCAAAGCATATACATGTGGCATAGGCAGTATCTAGTCGCGAAAGTGTGCGAATAAAAGTGAAGCGGAAATAGGGAAGTGTGCGAAAATTGCAGTTTATTTAATAAGAGGAGGTGAATAATTATTACTAGGGAGAGACTTTTTTTCTTGAAGATTCTGCGTCGCTTTCTCCCAATTGCTGCGGCTGTTTACAAACGCCAAGTTTTACTTCTTGTCCTTTTTCTCCAGAATTAACGTTTTCGCTGTTATCCCGTGCTTGAAGATTATCGAAAGAACACTTTAAGCCTGAAACAGAGATTAAAATAACATGCAACCATATTTCTGCTCCTTCATTGTTTTCATTTTTCGCATTGTATGTTTCATACTTTTTTCATCACTAAAAAAAATGCCAGACGGAGCTTTTGCGGCGTACACTCGATGGACAATCCTCGAACTCAAACAGCTTGGGTAGTTCACAGGGGTATGTTCTATTGCGCTTGGACCCTTTCTGCACACCTCCAGGATCTGCCCACATTTCGAGCGTACACCACCTGACTACCTCCAGCTTAAGCAGCTTCATTGTTAAAACTCCAACGACAGTTACGAGTGTGTAGCTCGAACACTTAAGCGTTAGCTGCGGTGGGGGCTAGGCGTTCACCTACCCCGCGCCACACTGAGATCTGCATAATTTTTGTGCTTAAGATGAACGGTCTTTAATGCGATAGCGTTAAGGGCCCCGTGTCGGAGAAAATGCGGCGTCAGCATCGGCGTGAACATCGGCGTCTGACGGAAATAATCATGCCGAACCAGATCATCCCGAACCACCCCAACCAGGCGAGCCCTTCGAGTTTCGCAAGGCGTTAGTGAACAAAAATTGAATTTCTCCAAAGTAAAATCTGTCTAAAAAAACCATAAAGTACGACTTAACCACAACCTACAGACGTGATTCCGTCAGATTGTAATTTGAATATACGAGAAAAAAGCCTGATAAGCACCCGTGGATCTTTGAATGCCATCGCGTTCCACTCTTAAAGCGAAGTTCAAGCGTCCTGCAATTATCATGGTATTTTGATGTACTTTGGTTCCAGGCAACATTCAGGGAAATGTTGAAATCCGAGCCTTTCTCAATTTTAATCGGGCCTCATGTCGCAGAAAATACAGTGTCGGTCTCGGCGTCAACGGCGTTCAATAATGCTATCGCGTTCCAGTCCTAAAGGCGAAGCTTAAGCGAACTCCAACTTTTTGGTTTCGGTTTTCGCTGCTGGCATTTGTGATCTTTCATGTCATAAAGAAAACAAATGGCGACACCCGACTGGGTAACATGGGTGCGAATCCTAGAGATGACAGGTGTGTGATATATTTGTCTTCGTTCTATGGCAATTGAGAAGTTGGACCGCCACGGCAGTCTAATGACTGCAAAAAAAAAAAAGTACGCTGTTTATAACAGCGGTCATCGTCCACAAAATGGATTGGATGGATGGATAAGGCAATTTACTTCCCAGTATATAAACGCCTTGTCTGCGAAAACTGTTCAAATCAATGCGCACGTTAGTATTTATATGAACCGAAACTTCAACGAAGC
>NC_051164.1:34095437-34189499 GCF_013339745.2 Dermacentor silvarum
AGAGCGCCCACAATCGAGCAGTCCACATCAAATTCGCAACCTCCTGTCGAACCACGGCTTGAATCAATGAAACCATAGGCTGGCTGGAAGTCGAGACATCGGGCACGAGAGGGGTTGGTGACATTGCTTCTAGTTCCCGACGAACGATCCGTGTCAAAGTGTTCGAAACCGGCGATTGTAACGGAGGTAGTGATTCCTCACATGATGACGATGCGGCAGTATTGGGGAGCCTGGTGAATTGCTGGGCGATATGGCGGGATTTAGCTTGTTAGAATCGCCGACACTCTGTCACAATAGCATCCACGGTGGCGCAGTTCCTGAATACTAACGGGTTGAATGCGTCATCGGCGATTCCTTTGAGTATGTGTGTGATGTTGTCCGCTTCGCACATGTTACCGTCAACTTTACGGCAAAGCGCTAGAATATCCTGAATATACGAAATGTATGATTCAGTAGATGACTGCGCACGGGAGCCAAGTTCTTTTTTAGCGGCTAGTTGACGACCCAAGGGCTTGCCGAACAAGTCATTCAGTTTTTCTTTGCAAACATCCCAGCTGGTCAGATCGTGTTCATGCGTCTCGTACCAGACGCGCGTGGTTCCTTTCAGATGAAATATCACATTTGCCAGCATAAACGTATCATCCCATCTGTTCTGTTTGCCGACATGCTCAAACCATGAAATCCAGTCCTCGACGTCCACGTTATCTGTGCCAGAGAAGGTTCCCGGATCTTGCGGAAGCGATAAGATGACCGACGGCGGGGACGGCTGCTGCACGGTAGGTTCCGGCGCGGTGCGTGCTTCAGTGGCGATCACCGAGGGAACAACGCGGCGACCACTTCGGAGTTCCGTGCTTGGGCGATGGTGATGAACAGGCAGCGTACCCAGCACCTCCACCAGAAAACGTTGCACAAAAACGTATATTTACAAATATTTACAAAATAGGCAAGTAGCACCCTTCTAAGGTAGAGGAGCACCTCTACTTCCTCTTCTTCGCTGCCGGCCTAATGCTGGCCTCTGCTTCGGTGACGGTCTTCTTCTGTCTCGCGGCAATATTGTTAGCGGGCAGCCTAGAATGGCGCCAAAGTCAGAAGACGTCGATTTGGCATGTAGAGGTGTAATCGATGTCGACATGCCGTCCTTGAAAATAGTGTAAATACATCTTCATATGTGACTTCCGCAACGTAACAAATTTGGTGGAGGTACTGGGTACCCACGAGAAACAACAACGGAGCTCACGCGTGCCTACGCGTGTCAAAGTTTCTTGTCAGAAACGGCGCCCCGATGTTTTCGCTTGAGTGCCCGGATAACGACTGTGGCCTTTGGCGCAAGGTCACTTGAAGGTTACCGACAACGGAGCTAAAAGCATCTCGTGCTTAATATCAAGCACCCTAACACGTTGTATCTCATAGGTCGCTGTCGTGGTTGTGAAACCGTCCACATACAGCGCCTGGAACCGTATTGCGACCCATTGATACTATGCTCACAGTGAGTCACGAGGAATGCTCCGTTTTCCGATGAGGGGCGACTGTAGTGAAGATCAATGCTCGACGATGCAGCCACATCGCCAGTTCGCCGGAGGGGCGCGAGCTCGAGATCGCCTGTTTGCCCGAGACGCTGCAGGACTGCCTGCTATGAGCAGCAGCAGCTAGCAGCCGCCGCCTTTTTTTTTTAGAAGGATAGCTCTACTACTCCAAGTACAAACTAAAGCGATGTGCGATGTGTACAAAATGCGCCGAGTGCTGGTACCTTCGTATGCGCTGTGCTTTCGACGCTTAGTTAGCGTTGAAGCGAGACCCAGCATGAAGGTAAATTCGCTTTCTGATGGTACCGCGCCGAGCAGCGTCTGTGTGTTGCCTCTTTATGTGCACTGCCGGAACGAAGGCCTCTCCAACGATCTCCAATTACCATTGTCCTGCGGCAGCCGATTCGAGCGTTTGCGCATGCCAGTTTCCTAAAATCATCACCACACCTAATTATCTTCCTTCCTCTACAGCGCTTCCCTTCTATTAGCAGTACCGTTACATGTACATTACCGGTACATGTTAGTACCGGCAAAATGCAATGATTATACTCTTTTCGTTTGAACGGCAGTGATAACATATCAGCCAACAACTTTTAGAGAGCACTATCTTCGGGATCGGCCCACGAAAGATAAAAAAAAATGTACGAACTTCTTCTTTTTTCTTCGTGGGCCGATCCTGAAGATAGAAAGAAAAAAAAGATGTACAAACTCAGATGTCGAGCGGGCTCTCCAAGAGGCGCTGGACACAACGGAAGAGTACCTGATGGAAACGGGACTCCCCCTGTCACCCAGCAAACCGGAACTGTTGCTGTACAGGCCCGCGGAACAGGGCATGAGGAATTTGACGCCGATAGATCAAATCCCAATCAAATTACATACCACCGACGGCCAGCCGATCCCCAGAGTGGACACTGTAAGAACCCTGGGGTTGCTAATTGAGGCTAAAGGCGGTAACACGCAAACAGTCATGAAACTCACGTCCAAAACAGAGAACATGCTCCGACAGATACTCAGGGTGACCAACCGCAGGGGAGGGCTCAGCGAGAGCAATCTCATCAGACTTTACCACGCCGTCCTCATGAGTCACCTAAATTACGTAGCCTCGGTGCTAAAATGGACCAAGAGAGACGCGGCCAACATTAAGACAGTGATGCGCAAGAGCATCTAAAGGGTGCTAGGTCTTCCGATCACTACAAGCACAGAGCGGCTCGATCAGTTAGGGGTCCACAACTCGCTAGCAGAAATCATCGAAGCACAGACCAAGACACAGGTCGTGCGGCTGTCGACCACCAGGGCCAGCAGACGCATCCTAGAAGAATCAGACATAAATGCAAAGGCAGATTGCAACGCACGCAAGGTCGCGCTCAGTGCGGCGGTCAGGGGCACTTTGAAGGTATAACCTCTTCTGAGAAACGTCCACCCGCAATTGAACGAGGGGCGCCGAAAGGCGGGGGCCCGAGCACTACTGAAATCGACCGCCAACTGCCCGGAACTGGCGGCATTTGTAGACGCGGCCCAGTATGGGCGCAGCGACCGGTACGCGGCCGTCTCGATACGCTGGGAGAGGATGATTATTAACGCGGCATCGGTCAAGGGGGTAACGTCCGAAGTGGCCGAACAGGTGGCAATAGCCATGGCAATGAGGGACCCCGAACGTCCTTACGTGTACACAGATTCGCGATCGGCGGCCAGAGCATTCGCCTCGGGCTCTATATCGCGGGAAGCGGCGGCCGTTCTCGGCCACGAGGGAGCCGCGGGTCATGACATCGTCAAATGGTTTCCGGCCCACATGGGGGCCGACGTGCACCCCGACTTTCCCAACGCTAACGAGCTGGCGCACGACCGCGCGCGAGGACTCGCGCACCGCGGCGGTCGTGGTGAGCGAAGTGGCGGGGAGGGAGGGGAGCACCGAGACCCGCTGCTCACCTTCACTATCAAGAACGCACTATCAGCTGTCGAGGAGGACCATCCCGCTCCCCACGCTAAACTCAATAGACCGCAGTCATCGATATTCAGAATGCTTCAGACAGGGTCGTTCCCCTCGAGAGGCAGACTGAGCCTTTATTCACCAGAGGTAGAGCCGCAATGTCCAGATTGTGGCGAATCATCCTGCTCGCTAGCGCACATGCTCTGGCCATGCTCCGCGTTAAGCGGCACCATGTTCAGTAAAGAAGAAGACTGGGAGGATGCCCTCCGAAGCGACGACCACCAGACCCAGCTCCGGGCTGTCCAGATGGCTCACGAAAGGGCGGAGGATCACGAGCTTCCCGTCCCAACGTGGGTACGGCCCGCGACCCCTGCCGACCACTAAACCAAGAGTGGGTGGGGAGGGGTGCCTCAGGACTCAATGAAGTTATTTCCTCCTCCTCCTGCATGTACTAAGTGAGACACGGAAAAGTGGGGGTGATTCGCTAAAAGTCACATTTTCGCACGAAAGGCGAAGCATCAATTGCGATAGCAAATTAGTGCAGAGCTATACGGAGTAGTGATAGTAGCTTTATCGGCTGCATGAACTTGGGGACATTTGCTTACTAACTGAATTAACAAGCATGGTATATTTTTATTATGCACAATGCATGGTGTCATGGCCCGCAAGCTAACATGAATAGATCACACTCGATGACCACATACAACCAATGCCAAAACGCTGGCATGAGCAAGCGCGGTGGCAGCAGTGAGCGAAGATTCGTGCGGTCTATGGCTTAAACAGAAACTGAGCGGCGAAAGCGCAGCGCATGCAAAGGTGGGAGCCGTGTTGCAGATCGCGTTCAAGATACGGTGGGCGCAACTGCCCAGCGCCGTGTAAAGTACAAGTACGCAGTTGCTCGCAGACCAGAAGCCGCACCCCTCCCTCCCGCGCTGCCTTCCCGCTTTCGTCCTTTCGCGTGGGAGATTGAGTCGCCAGTTCCTATTGCGCCCGGTAGCAAGATACAAATTTGCCGCCGCCGCTAAACGCACCCTCTCCTCCCTCCCTCCCTTTCTCCCGTCCCCGCATGGCCTTTCGCGCGACGGAAGAAGTCGCGTTTGTACCCCGCCGTGCGCTCGCTCACCGTGAAAGCACGCGTCCGTCGTGCGCTTTCACTCGCATAAACAGCCTACGGCGCGCGGTGACGATTTTATCGCCTTTGAACTTTATACGGAACCTCACGGTGAAGACGACGCCGACGGCAAAAATTCGCGTGGAATCTCCATTTCATTGTTACTGCAATAAAATAGAGGAGGCGCTGCCCTTTGCATGCCTGACCATCCTCTTTGCCATCAACTTTATGTTTACTCGAATGTGCCCTTAATAAATGCGAAGCATTTTTTGGCCAACATTTGCCACTTTGACAGTATCTATCTATCTACCTATCTATCTATCTGTCTAGCTGGCAACGTCTTTGTGCTTTCATGGTCGTTTCGTTAACTTGGTATGCACCAAAATTGGCACAGTATGACAAGAGTGTATGACGAACATAAATGATAGGTCAGGACACGAATGTCATGACATGCGGGTAATGTAGGACATGGAAGAGCCACCTACGTCTCGGTGCTTTCATGGTAGATTCGTTACCTTGGTGTGTAGCAAAATTGGCATAGAATGACAAGAGTGTGTCACGAATATAAAAGATAGGCCATCACAATGACCCAGCGAACTGGGTCATTGAAATGGAAACTGAAATTGAAAACCACTGAAATGGGTTCGGACGGGGGAACTAAGTGAAAGAAACGCTAAAGGATGATGGTAAAAGTCCTAGCCATGAGCAAGACTCAGCAAAAATGACAATGACTCAGCGAAAAAAGTAAACACTCAGAAATCAATGGATTTCGCAGAGGGCTTTCAAGATACAGCCGCGCGGCCTTCCTTCCTCCCGGGAGCGCGCGGATGCTGTATTAGGGCGCGTTCACACTGAGACATTCGGTATCTGCAGCGGCGCGTAACCCAGTTCGGCGGCGGCGAGATCCGCCGGAATTGCCCTTTCCGAGCCGATCGGTCCTGGACAAATTTTTTGCGGCGGCTGCCGCCAGATTCTCTCACCGCGGACCAATCGGAGCGCGAGTCAGAATTTCTAAAGATGGCAGCCAAGTGCGACGCGCTCGCCATGTCGCAGTTTTCAAGGCTCACAGGGACATAGCAAGTGCTTATAGAATTGGTGCGTAACCACCCCATCCTTTTCGACAACCGCCGCGTGAAGCACAAGGAGGAGTAGATTTAATGAAGAGAAGGGAGGAGAGGTCGGCCTGGATGGCGTGTCTCTAGCCTGCTACTCCTCACTGGGGGAAGGGGAAGTGGGAGATACAGGGAGGTTAGGTGCCAGATGATTATGATATCGTGCAATGAGCTACTAATTACACACGTTGTCCAATGCGCGGTTGTGCCCTTTCACACACTACACGCAGGAGTAGTGTTGTCCACAAAAACGTCATTGCACAAACACATTTCGTACACTGCACACTTCACAGGTCCTAGAGACGACCGTCTAAGCCCGTCTGACACATAAAGTTCAAAAGTGATCTTATGGTGCGCTGGACATGATCAATGCTTCTCCACACGCCTAAAACCTTTGCTTCCGAAAAGGGGCGGGAGTCCAAACAGTCAACACTACGCTTTAGTGTCCTTCGCTCGGCCGCATATGGAGGGCACACGCAAAGTATGTGCTCTATTATCTCGGGAGTGGGACAGACGCTGGAAACAGGGTCCCCGTTCTCGCCCAATCTTCTAAAGGTATTTGCGAGTGTACGCCACACCAAGCCGTAATCGATTGATCAGTGTTTCCTGGCCTCTGCGCATCCGAAGCGGAAGTCGGAATCGCAAACCGGCGTCAAGTCTATGGAGGCGCTCTTGCCAATATTCGGGGTTGTCCCATCGACGCGCCATAGACGTTTAGATAGGGTTGTGTAGCAAGGCGTTGATGTCATAACAGCAAAAGGGATGTTTTATAATCTCCCCGTCAGTGTGCGCCATTTTTGCCTCCGCGTCAACCGGCTCATTTCTGGCTATTCCACAGTGGCTGCGAATCCACTGCAGCGCAATGGTATGTCCGAATTGAGACGCCTCATTAAGCAGAGCCATGATGTCGTAGATTAAAGGACTATATGCGCTTCTGTGATTCATATAATTGCTTATGAGTTGCAGCGCCGGTTTTGAGTCAGAACACTGTCCAGTTAGCGAGGTTTTGTTGCAGTATGCAGCGGACTGCTTCTCGAACGCCGGTCAACTCAGCTGCTGTAGACGATGTTTTGTGTCCTATCTTGAACCGCTGCGTAATCCCCATTGCAGGTACAGTGTAAGCTGCCACGGAAGAGGTCTGTGTAACAGAACCATCTGCAAAAACATGTTCGGTACATCTGTACTTGCAAGCAATGTAGAATAACGCGAAATGCTTGAGACCCGCAAGCGGCATTTGCGACTTTGAAGCACAAGGAGAATGTGAGCTGACAAGCCGGCGTAAACTAGCTTCTCGCGATCTTGCATAGCAGGACGAACCCACCACCGCGGATGGCTTCGTTTCGGCGGCGAATGCTTCTTCTGCGCGTCGTGCATCGCCATAAACGTGCTTGCCAGCAGGCTTAGCAGTACTGCGTTTTCTTGCTGAGAGTTTATCATCGCCATTGCAAACAGTGATGAAGACGCTCAAAATAAAAAAAAAAGTTGCGAAAGCTTCACTGCCCTGGCTAGGTCCATTGTCGAGCTGTGGCCGACGTGTGGTTTCGCGATGATATGCAGACACGTTTGTAATGAATACAGTGTTTATTCATCATTTTTATGCCTATGAAGACACTGCGGCAAACAGTAAAGTAGTGAGACGTGGTTGCAACTCGCAGCCGGGCCCAACTCTACTCGGACAACGGCGGCTCCGTAAAAGCCTAACTATAGTCCGACGTTGCATGAATGCACGCGCATTTTATACCACGTTGACAACAACAGCGGCTATAGTTCGACCGATGGTTCGATGTACTGGCGCCGCCAACGTAACCGGAAGCGCAGCCAATGCGCTCCGACGCGCCCGGCGTCTGATGACGCTCGCCCGCGTGCCGATAACGTCGGACTATAAACTAGGAGTACCTTTTCCTTGATACATTTGTTACATGTGTGACATGTAATTTAAAAAATTGCTATTGCATTTCGACGGTTCGTTTCCTGTCATATAATGAGGTATTAGCAACATTTGTGACTTCATGCAACTCCTACCTATTGTATAACATTTGATTCCATCATGCTATATATTATGTGAGGAGTCTAATTCTGGATTTTTTCAATATCGTTGACCTTTTCTAACGCCCGGCACGCAATGCTCCACCTCGGAGCCTCTGAGTACCTTGAATAAAATATACTGCAAATATTCACAAGCCCAACAAGCGATCGTTGGCGATCATGTCGGGGGAAACAAGCGGCCGTTATACATGCCGATATGGAGTCACCTGGCGACGTCCACAAGAAAAGTAACCACCAACCATGTCGGGGAAACAAGCGGCCGTTATACATGCCGATATGGAGTCACCTGGCGACGTCCACAAGAAAAGTAACCACCACGGGACGGGCCCTCCTTGAACATACTACACCCTTATTGTACACTTAATATATGGAGCAATAATCCTGTTTTGCAGATCTTAATTGGAATTGTGCATAGTGAACTCAGAGTGGCGACATGTTTGGAGCATTTCGATGAGTACAGCAGGCAATACCAGAGCAAAAGATGATATATGCATCTCAGGGTACACATTCTGAACAGATAGTGGTATAAGCCACATACAAATACCAACTTCCGCATGCAGATCACGATGTTAGTTGGGACAGCCTGCCGTTGTCACAGCAGGCTGTCCCAACTAAAACCGTGATGAACTAAACCGTGCTGATTGCCAAAGCGTATATGTGCGTAATGAGTACGCGGCGTATCTTCTGTACAACACAATCTTTCTTTATACAAATTTATTGCTCACTGTACAGTGAAATACAACCAAGTGAGCCGAAGGACGAAACTTTATTATGGCAAACTAGGGTGATGGAACAGCGAATCATATAATGCAGTCTCCCGGGAGTACACAAATCGTCGCGTAAATATAAAAATCCCCAACAACCTCCGCGTGTTGCCGCCGCTGGCAAGTGCTGCATCTTTTCTCAGAGCAGCCGCAACAACCTCCACTGGACGTCACGGGATCTTCAACGTCTTCTTCACCACGCGGATACGCCAAAAATGGTCGCTCCTCTGCGGGTCGTTAAAGACGCATTTGTTCACGATGTCGTAGTCGCCCAGGTGGACGTTCAGCAGGAGTATCGCCATGTTCGGCCGCAGGTTGGTAGACGGGTCTATCAGGTCCTTGCACTGCGCAGGCACCCGTAAAGGCACTCGTTTAAAACAATTTCTTGCACGCTCCAAGCCATTGCATCATGCATACCATAAGGGATCCCATGAGTGTGGTTATTGTTATTTACTTGAAAAAGGACGAGCATATGTGCTGAAGCTACGAAGTGACTTGTACCAATGCAAACCAAATAGCAACCGTTATTTTAAAGAATAGTGTGTCTCCTGGATAGCACGCACTGGTATCAAGGCTACAAAGAGTTGTCTCGCTATCGGCATTCGTCCCCCAAAAATTGTTCGTCACATATAATAGCAGCATATAGGTGTGCGCTTTAACATTTATGCGGCGTTTCACACTCATATTCTGATGTTGCAAAATATGACGTAACTGATAGGCCTCTCAGCAATGTGAACTTACTTGCCGCCCTTCGAGTGCTAGCTGCGGCACGTTTCGACGACAAGCGGTCACAGCACACTGCTTGTCCTCGCAACCAAAGAATCGGACATCGCATTCTCTAAGTACAAAGCTGTACCACTGCCACTAATGTTCAACCTTCGAGCTGCCTTAGCTGCACAAACAACACGTGATTCGATGTAACCATATGTCCACAGGCTGTAGTTGTAATACACGGAGCTTTGTATGATCGCAATACTTTTTGACCGCAAGATATTTTTTCTTTTTTATATTTATATTATACTTGCACTAGGTAAACGAAATGGTTGTACATGCATTATTTTTTGTTAGTTTTTTTGTTTGTTGTAAACGGCTGCTGCTCAAACGCACGGGGGTGAGAAACCGTCCAGCTGCCTTGTCGGCACCTTTTTCTTTTCACCCCTCCATGCACATTGACACATGAAAAAAATGATTGATTGATAGATTGGTTCATTGATACCTGCACATATGAGTATCCCTTTCGCAGTATTGCCTCTGAATAATCAGTAAGAAACAGAGTAGGGTTCGAACTATGAAGGAAACTGAGAACACCACAGGTGGTCTTCTGACACAAACATACTTACAAGGCTGTCTTTATTTTATTTATTTATTTGTTTGTTTGTTTATGCTATAAACCCGCAGTGCCCGTGGTACATCATAGTAGTGGGATTAAAATGAAAAGCAAGATTATAAGCCCAAACACACGCACCAACAAAAAGAAAACAGATCGACTAAACATATAATCGGAACACGAAGCAAGTGTAACGAGGCAAGTGCAAAAACAAGTTAAATGGCACAATATGGTTACCGGGTACCAGGCTCACGTCATACCAATAATGTAAGCATGAATACTGTCTCGTCAGATAGCACATTGTATTTCTGAATTGTGCTTGATAAGGCCAACAAAGATTACTTGAGCAATATAATGTGGTGCTCATATTATCTCTCTTATTTTCGCGTCGACATGTCATGCGGAGGGAGAATAAACAGAATTATCGATATAAGGCCAATCATTGTAATTATTGTAAAGAAAGTATGCTTAACTCTTTTCTTCTTGGGGACAACGTTTTCCTACAAAGTCCTCCTTGGATCTCATAACATAAGCCGAGAAAGTTGTAATTGTGACCTACGTAAGTTTCTGCGCCTTTCTGCACTCTTTACAATTGATACCTTATTGTTGTCTTGAAGGGATCCCAGGAAACACACAAATATTGCAGAATTCGGGAAAAAATAGTTTCTTTTAGCACGTACGGCGTCTTCGTGTGTATTTTAAAGATGCATGATAGGGGGCATACATTTTTCACAATTGAATCCATATGCGAACACTTCAATCTGATTCAGGCATGAAATGCAATAGCCTAGTACATTACCCCTTCATTTTTTGTTACTAATTTGCTGGAGAAGAATTATTCTTCAAGTATTTTCCTCTTGTTTGTGAACTGAATGTGCTAACGTTTCCCTGTATTTAAATTCATTGCGTACGTGTCACATCAGCTACAGATATTATCAATTACTGTGAATTTTATAAAATGCTCTCATTGAGAAAGTGTTCTTCTCATTTGAATAAAAGATATATTGCGTAAAAAGCTATCAGGCGCTTGTTCTGTCAAAAGCGTTTATAGCTGTTGTTAGTTTTTCAGTTTATAATAACACACACGCGTGCGGCGAGTGACGATCTCGGTGCTATTTGTACCTGCATGTGACCAGACGAGACCACGTGTGTCGCGGGGCAGAGAACGCACCACAAAGACGCAGATACATTCGCGTGGACGAATATCGCCGCCTCGATAAGCCGGAATAATGTAGACGCGCGCGACGGGACCGCCACCCCAGGAGAGCCTAAGGAAACTATAGCCACGCAAGCGGTTGGAACGACGAGAAAGAGAGGGCGGTGCAAGCGTACCCCTGAGTTTTTGTTGACGCACAAGAAAAGCCACGGAACCCTACCCATAAACAGCTTTGCTGTAAAAGTTGCTTTCTGTCCCGACTTTTCAAATCACAATGGTCGCCTTCTGACAGGCCTGGACCTGTGAAGCATTATTAACCTGCCCGGCTCATTATCGCCAGGCAATGACTCCCTCCGTCCTTGCACTAGAGCATGGGCATGATATATAGGCGCGCTCTCAGGGGGAGTGAACGCACGGCGGAGAACAAACGCGCGTTCTGCGCCGTGCTCGCTTAAGGGCTGCAGAAGTAGGCGTCTCTTTCCTCCTTTACAATCACCATATATGTAGAGCAAACGCGCCTTCTTCCGACGCGTGAGAGGCCGTGGGGGAGGAGGGGAGGGGGAGGGAAGGAAGGAGACGTTTAGCTGCGGCACCAAGTGCCTATTTATATCAGAGGCTCTATATAGGCTATTTGGTGGCCCACTGCCGCTGGCAGAAACAGTTATTTTATTGCGATAGCAATTATATGGACACTCCAAAGCAGATTTCTGCCGTCGTCGTCGCCGTCGTCGTCGCCGTCACCGTTGCCGTGAGGTTCCGTATGACGTCAGTGAAGATGAAATCGTCGCCGCGCGCCGAACGCTGTATGTGCGAGTGAAAGGGCGCGAGGGACGCGTGCTTTCACGGGCAGTGAACGCACGGCGAAGAAAAACGCGCGTTCTGCGCCGTGCTAACCTGCCCGGCTCATTATCGCCAGGCAATGACTCCCTCCGTCCTTGCACTAGAGCATGGGCATGATATATAGGCCATTTGGTGGCCCACTGCCGCTGGCAGAAACAGTTTTTTTTTTTTTACTCGCAGACGGCAACTCTTATCACACCACAGGCTGGTGACCACGCATCACTTGGAACAGCACCGAGTTGCGCGGCATTCAGTATTCGCCTTTCCTCCAAGCAAAACGACCAGCAGCCTATTAGTTTTATGATCTTCAGAGGCGGGGTAAAAGTATGTGCACCTTTGGTCGTAGATTACGCTTCTGAAATCTTACGTACTCTGCGACTTGAAATTTTAGGACTCGGATGCCTTGCGGGGGTCGATATACAAGTTACCTTTATTGCGACAGCAACTATGTGGACATTACAGGCGCATTTCTGTCATCGCCGTCGCCGTGATGTTCCGTATGAAGATAAGGGCGATAAAATTCGCCACGCGCCGCATGCTGTATGGGCGAGTGAAAGCGTGCGAGGGTGATCAGGTGTTCGAGGCTCAGTCTGGCGCGCGCAAGGCAGGGTAACTGGAAGTAAGTGCGCGTCTTCCAGTCGCACGCCGCGCTCCAGAGGGAGGGTACGGAGGGGGATAGTGGGGCGTCCTACTTCGGGCGGCCCGAGACGCTGCGCGCGCCCGCCGGGGCCGCAAGGATCCGCAAGGCTAAGGTGGGAGGAAGGAAAGGGGAGTGCGTTAGACGCCGCGCGCGCCCACACGGGCCACTCAAGCCATCTGCGGTGAGGACACATTCCACCCTGCGTCATGTTTTCGCCGCTTTGTTCGCGTTGATGGATGGAAAAACTTTATTCTATGGAAAAACTTTATTATTCGCGTTGATGCGAGCGGCAGCATCAAAGTCAATGCTGTCGCTGCTGCTGCCACGTTTGCTGACTCTAGCGTTCTGATAGCCAGTTTTCGCGGTCATGCA
Source organism: Dermacentor silvarum (assembly GCF_013339745.2). Lineage (NCBI taxonomy): Eukaryota > Metazoa > Arthropoda > Arachnida > Ixodida > Ixodidae > Dermacentor > Dermacentor silvarum. The sequence goes on from NC_051164.1 coordinate 34,108,256, forward strand.
GTGAAATGCGTTAATGTTTGCTTGTGCTCGAGACACAATGCTTGTTAATTTAGTTAGTGTGCCTATGTTTACAACTTTTTTACGGCCGATAAAACTATATCCTTATTTCGCACAGCTGTCCACAAATTTGATATAGCAATCGATGCTTCGCCTTTCGGGCAAAACTGCGACTTTTTTTTTCTTTTCTTTGCTCTCTTGTGCAACCCTCCCGAACCACTGCGACTGCGTTACCGGATCCCTCCAGCCCCTTACTGGTTCCTTCGCTAGTCCGATACCAGGCGAGAACAAATGGCCAGATCTGGTCGGCAGTCGTGCTGGCAAACTCACTGGAGACGAATCCCAAGGCGGCTTCACGTTTGTAGAAGAGGTGTTATCCATCGGTAGGCTGAAGTCTATTTACGTCAGCGTACGCATGCAAGTAACTAAGTTCTCCTCCGTTGATCTGCACTCCATTGATTTGCACTCGCAGCAACGCGTATAAGCAGCTTTTGGAGCAGCATAGACGTTCACCTCGGCTGGTCCCAAATCATCAGCGCGCATTCTATGGTTGTTTTCCCCGCTGTCACCCCCTTCATCAGCGGTCGCCTAAGTGGCGATGCTGCCCGACAGCGGCTGGGACGCAATGACAAAGAAGCTCATTTAGAAGCGACCACAACCGCCAGCCTTCGTACAAGCGGGGATCAGCACGAAGGCCGCTCTCCGGACCCTGGCAAGACGACCCTTACGGAGAGCAAGAAACCAAGTCGACGACTTTCGTGCAAGGAGCGTGAAACCCCTGTTTCCAGATTGCCTCGTCCTTGCTTCGAAGGTTGGACATCAGAGGCGGAGTTCTGCGTACAATACGACTCTTCTGATTGGCCACATCAAGGTCACCGAATTCCCTTGTGTAGGAACTAGGGAAGATGACTGCTTTCTAAACGAACACATTTTGTTCAGTGGGTGTGTTCTGACCTGTTCTAATGTTTGCTGAGATATGTAGTGAGTCAGGCAGTCAAAATGCTCCTACGTGAAGTGGACTTCCATATGTGGAGCCACTGTTAATATGTAAAAAAATGTCGCAGTTTCGCCCGAAAGGCTAAGCATCAATTGCGATAGCAAATTGGTAGAGAGCTATTTGGCGTAGGGATAGTAGAGTAGTTTTATCGGCCGCATAAACTTGGACACATTCGCTTTCTAACTGAACTGACAAGCGTGGTGTCTTCGCGCACAAGCAAACATGAATAGATCACACTGAATGACCGCAGACAACGACTGTCAAAACGCTGGCTCGGCCGCTGCAGCGGGCGAAGAATCGTGCGGTCTATCGCTTCAACGGAAACTGAGCGGCAAATGGACAGCGCATAAAGGTCAGCCGTGTGGAGACACGGCCGGGCTCGACTGGCACGCGCCAGTCGAGCCCGGCCGTGGTGGAGATAAAGAGACGGTGCGGGCGACGGCCACCACAGCCAGTGCAAGCGTATTTGTTGGCAGAGTAGAAGCTGCTCCCCCCGTCCCTCTCGCGCTGCCTCCCCGCTTTTTTTTTTTTTTTTGCTTTCGCGTAGGTGATTGCGTTGCCAGTTCTCCTTGCGCTGGGTTGCAAGATAGGCATTTCGTGCATTTGGTGCCCCCCCCCCCCCCCCCATACCCCCACGGCCTTTTGGGCGACAATCGCGTTTGCTTTCCGCCGTGCGTTGGCTTTCCGTGATAGCGCGCGTCCCCCGCACGCTTTTACTCGCGCATACGGCGCGCGGCGACGATTTTATCGCCCTTGGAATCTATACGGAACCTCACGGCGACGGCGACGGCAGAAATTCCGTTGAAGTGCCCATATAATTGCTATCGCAATAATAAACCATTTTTCCTTCGCTCCTCCTCCGGGACGTACTCATCCCTGCGGCTGGAAGGATAACCGGCCCAAACGCTACCGCGATTCCCAACACCGGTGTGATAGATCACCGCAGCATGGAACGAACGAATCACTGGAATCTCACGTAGCCTTTAACGAAGCCTTGAAAAATCACGTAGCGCAACACCGGCACTGCTGAGCTGCACTATGTCAGAGAAAATGTTTCGGGGGTGTTGTTGCAAGTCTTGGGAACATAGCATTTTCAGTCCGAAGTCTACCAGTCGTTTCGTCCAGCGTTCAGCTTCCACGCCTTACGTTTCCTGGTTTGGTTCAAAATATGCAATAATACATAGAATATGGTGGGGTTAAAAAGAAAATGTAAACGAAAGTACCCCAGCCCGTGCGACTAGGTATATGCAAGAATACATATAATATGGCGGGTTTATTAAGAAAAATGTAAACCAAAGTACCCCGGCCCTACAGTTGGAATCTCGTTGCTCCGAATGCTCTGGTGCCGAAAAGCACCGCAAACAGGTCCCCGATGCATTGTGCCGTTAAACTTTTCTCGCCGGATAGTAGCAGCTGACATTGGAGAATGCCTGCGCTCTCGGAAGTCTCTAATTGCATATCGAGCTAACCACCGACATGTACTTGCGAAAACAAAATGGCACGCATGCGCGCACACTGACCACGCAGAACGCACTGCATTTCTTCACCATTGAGTATTGACTGAATGATGTACCCTTAACTGCAATGCAAAACGCAAACGCAAATTTTCTACCACACCGAATAAGCCTAGGTTTCGTGAGCTTGCCGTGAGACACGCATGGTTTCACATGCAGAGAATGACTTGAGCTCAAAAATTCGGGTGTCATCTTGCTCTTAAGCAAATAAATAAAACTATAAACTGTTTGTGACTGTTTCATTGGTATTTACTTATATGAACAAAGAGTCGGTGACACGCAGATATAAACATCTGCTTAATCCGTCGGCAGTCGTCAACACTGTAATGGCGTCTAATGTTCTCAGCCATGAGGAAATAAACAAGGAGGGAGCAATGCGTCAAGCAGCCAGTAAGAAACTTTCTGAAGCTATTCCCTAGTATTTTTAATTTTTTGAGGGTTTGATGCATTAAAACTCGCATTTGAGGAGGCATTATTATTCTATTATTTTCACCACATGGAGTTCTCTAAAATTAAACCAGAGTTTTCCCCTCGGGGTGTCGGCCCAATGCGTGAACTCTGAGACTCGACGTATTGGCCGAGGTTGTTTGGTTATTAGCAGTTTTTAATGGAGGAGGCACTTCTACAGCCATACCGTAGCTAAGGCTGCAGAGTGGCATCACTAGAACCTACCGATTGTGCTTAGACGCGTACATCACGTTTTGCGCCAACTCGCGTGCTTTCAATCCAAATGCTCTGCTCCCTCCAGTCTATTTACTTCCTCCATAGCCCTAGACACGTGAAGCGTTGTAGTAAGCATAAGAAGCTAAACTATTATGTGCACAAATATTTATTTCACTAAGCAGACGATGCAAATGCCGAAAGGCTCACCTTTTTTTCCAGGGTATCCTCGTCCTCAAATAGTAAAATTAGAGATGGCAGACTTTTCGGAAATGCCATACCGACGTCGGGGTGCACGAGGGCACGATTTGAGTCCGCATTTATTTTACATGGCTGGGAAGAAAAAAAAAGAAAACGCGTAATTGCATCCGTATATGTCCTAAAAAGGGTACCTGTAATCTAAGCAGTACTGTAAATATTCTCTTTGCCATGTTGTCATTCAGTGTCAGTGCGCACGGATGCGGTTTGGACCTCGCTTGGAGCAGTCGCCACTTAAGAGACACGCAAATCGAGCGCGTGAGAAGATCAAAGCACTTCTGGAAAATGGCAAACATTTTTAGGCCGTCATAAAAGAGCTTATTCCAATGAAAGCCGGCAAGCAGATGCATCTATACCGATTTAATATATTTAGAAACCATGCTTGTACCCAAGAAGTGAGGAGCAACTGAACTGCCCAAGAAATTTTAAGTATCTTTCAAATAAACATACGGGCATTGTATGATAATCGTATGAACGTTATAACACAACAACATGATAATCTATTCTGGCGACTATCAGCATTCAATGGACCAGGGCCGACAAGAACTTATATTAACTCTTCGCAAGTATCACCTAGCCAAACAGGAAGATTTAGGCGTCTGGTCTGTAATAAACTACTGAAGTGAGGAGTTCAAATCACGCCTACGAAACCTAAATATTGCAAAGGGTTCACAGGCGGATAATGAAGTAGAAATGATTAACAATGCATGAAGGATAGCGTCAGTGTAGGGACAACGTCTTGTCAAAGGGACCTGTCCTTAGTTAGGGAGGCACAGGTTTTTTTTGTCTGCGTTTATATATACAGATGATTTTGCACCAAAACCGAGGTATACAAAAGGTTGTGAATCAGCAAAGTAGAGAGGACAAAACGGCAAATATACGAAGAGGCCTACAATAGAGGCAGATCTGAAAGTGTTCCCAAGAAGGCCAGTTTTCGTTGTGCCAGGACGAGGGGATGGGGAGGTGGCGTGTTCGAGCTTGACTCTCATAACAAGCAGAGCATTTATAAGACTTCCAGTCCTGTACCCTCAGCTTTCTCTTTCCTGCATTTACGGTCTTTACGAAGAGTTTTGGATCGTACTTCCCGGTTGTCGACAAAGAAGTGAGGTTTGCATAATTCTTATATCAGTCACTTAGCACGATGAATCGAAGGAAACACTCATTCCAGGAACAGATAAACTTACCACGACGTCAAAGTTCGTCGTAAAGAACAGGTTGCACTCCGTGTACATCTTTGCAAAATCCACGGCGTTTTGTTTTATATAATCATATGTCGTATTGTATGCCAGTGTGGCCAGTTCGAAAGACAGGCCCATCTTAACTTTCGAGTTATTGTAGTGTTCTTGTTTCGACATCAACGCTGCCTGCCTCTTCTGTGGATAAAATACAAGCACCAAAGTGAGCGATGTTATCGAAAAACAAGTTCAATTCTTAAATTGCGTTTCCCACAACCACGATCTCATTATGAGGTACGTTGTAATGGAGGAGTCAGGAATAATTTCGACTCTCTGAGGTTCTTTACCGTGCACCTAAAAATAAGTAAACAAGTGTTTTTGCGCTTTGGTCCCATCGAAGAGCAGCTACCATGGCGTGGTTCTACCATGGCATTTCTTCCGAGCTGAGCAGCACAACACCAAAACCACTAATGCTAGAGCGGTTGGTTACGCATGTTTTCGGTAGTCGTCAGCTGGCTGAGACCCAAATCGGTTCTGTAACTTGAGCTTTCGTGAACGATGTTTTCAACGGAGAACTCGAGAGCTCAGTCTGTATTTGAAATTGACTTCACACGGCGAGTGCTTAGCGAATGGAACCAAGTCGCTGCGTTCACTCGATATGGTTAAGCGTCTCGTAGAGACAGGAGTGTTAGCGTCATTACCTGAAACGCATTAACGACGCTTCGAGATGCTTGTTAATTGCGTTACGATAAAGGCGGTTGAGTCCTCACTCAACACGCAACACAGGGTGTGCCTCATAATGCTGCTAGACATAGCAAATATTAGAGCTGATGTTTTTAATACATGAAAGCACGGGTAAATTTGTGCAGGACCAATTAATAATAGTCACGCAGGTTGGGCCACCATGGAACGATTCACAATGAAGGAAGTTAAAATGTCGAGCACCTCTATCAGGCCCACAACATTTATGTTTCCGATGGGCATATATTGCGTGAGAGAAGTTGAGAGTGCCTTCTCACATACACACATCAAAGCGTCATGTATTATAGATACACTCCGCATTTATGCACAATGAATAAGTGTGCCTTAAAGAGGGAGTGGACGCACCGCGGTAACGTTTACGTTGTCATTGTCTTGCTTCCATACCATTTGCTGTGCTCAGACTATCGGCCTCATAACGGCTATAGCGTGTAGCACACAAGGGGCCATATAATGTAAAAGTAATCCATTCTTATTTCATTCCAATCTCCAGTCGTCAAATATACGTAAGCACCGATGAAAGCATCGGGCGGTGACACGCCCGTTCTTTGCAAAATCCAATAAAACGCTCTCCTAGGTAACAGGAGGTCTCCTTAATTTGTTTAAAAGCAAATAACATTACTTCCTTGACAAGGTTTTAGGGGCGAAGCTCCTTAGGGTGTGGGTCTGTCCCTCCTCTGTAGTATGTAGTAGTAGTAGGTAGCCACGTCTACTTTTATGAAAAAAAAAATTCCGAAAGTTGTGTCCGTAGCGCGGAATCGAACCAGGGACCCCTCGCTTCCGAACACGCGGCGCTAACCACTACGCCACGAAGCGCACATGGACACACGCACCACGATGATAATAAATAGCCAACATTAACGAAAGACTGCGCGTTTCTAACGCGTTTGCGCTAGCGCGTTACGCCCCGTGTAAGAAGCTGGTGTAAGACGCTGTGGCCTCTCCGCCTTACCCCCGTATTCATAAACGCTCTTCGACTTGAACTTGACTTGCCACCGCCTTGGGCAGCGCGTTCGAAACGCGTTGAAGGCGGTGGCAAGTCAAGTTCAAGTCGTGGAGCGTTTATGAATACGGGGGTTATACTCTCTCAGCAGTCATGTGATGGCGTCGGCAAACGCGGTGCACGTTCCGGCATGTGTAAACGGCTGCGTAAGACGCTATGGCCTCTCCCCCTTACTAGAGAGTACTGCACGTTTTATTGCGATAGCAATTATATGGACACTCAAAAGCAGATTTCTGCCGTCGGCGTCGCCGTCGCCGTCGCCGTCGCCGTCGCCGTGAGGTTCCGTATGACGTCATTTGGAGATGAAATCGTCGCCGCGCGCCGAACGCTGTATGTGCGAGTGAAAGGGCGCGAGGGGCGCGTCTTTCACGGGGAGTGAACGCACGGCGGAGAACAAACGCGCGTTCTGCGCCGTGCTCGCTTAAGGGCTGCAGAAGTAGGCGTCTCTTTTCTCCTTTACAATCACCATATATGTAGAGCAAACGCGCCTTCTTCGGACGCGCGAGAGGCCGTGGGGGAGGGGGAGGGAAGGGAGGCGACGTTTAGCTGCGGCACCAAGTGCCTATTTATATCAGAGGCTCCAGCAACAGTCACCAACGCCGCACGCATTTTGAGCTAACGCGGGCAAAACGCCGATGGCGTCGACAACAGTTCTGCGTGTTGTTGCTACCAAAGCCGCTCACCTTACTTCGTATGACATTGCTGTGTTGCTATCGCATTCATTGCTTCGCCCTTAGGGCGAAACTGTGACATTTTTCTAACGCGTTTGTGCTAGCGTCCCCTTAAGCGGGAGATGGTGCAATTATAATGAAGGGCGCTGTTATAAAATAGGAATGACGTCACATATGGCGCGTGTCATTGTTGGAAGTCAATCGTTCGATTTAGTGCGGCGAGACTGGGCGAATTACACGGAAGATTCACGGTTTACCGATGATTCCCTCCGGAGCTTCGCCCACTCATCATCATTCACCCCGTGGATATGCGGTGTTTTTTATTGCGATAGCAATTATATGGACACTCAAAAGCAGATTTCTGCCGTCGGCGTCGCCGTCGCCGTCGCCGTCGCCGTGAGGTTCCGTATGACGTCAATGGGGATGAAATCGTGGCCGCGCGCCGCCGAACGCTGTATGTGCGAGTGAAAGGGCGCGAGGGACGCGCTCTTTCACGGGGAGTGAACGCACGGCGGAGAACAAACGCGCGTTCTGCGCCGTGCTTCCTTAAGGGCTGCAGAAGTAGGCGTCTCTTTCCTCCTTTACAATCACCATATATGTAGAGCAAACGCGCCTTCTTCCGATGCGCGAGAGGCCGTGGGGAAGGGGGGGAAGGGGGAGGGAAGGGAGGCGACATTTAGCTGCGGCACCAAGTGCCTATTTATATCAGAGGCTCCGGCAACAGTCACCAACGCCGCACGCATTTTGAGCGAACGCGGGCAAAACGCCGACGGCGTCGACAACAGTTCTGCGCGTTGCCGGTGCTGCTGCATGTCCAAGTTTATACAGCTGATAAAGCTAATATCATTACTCCGTATAGCTCTCTACAAATTTGCTATCGCAATTGATGCTTCACCTTTCAGGTGAAACTGCGACAACTTTTTTTATTTCAGAACTGATTGGTTAACAAGAGTCGACGAGAGCACAAAAGTGCAGAGGATTTTGGTGGGACTGAGCTAGCGTAGTCAAAATAGATAACCGGATGATGATAGTGGTGCTAACTTCTGCGATGGGTCCACTTCCCCTTGATTAGATTAAGGTGGCTGATAAAAAATTGCGGCGACGCGCAACGGAAGGTTGAAATTGCCACTAAAATTGGTCCTCAGGGTAGAAGAGTTGGCAGAACCATGTCATGTGTGTGCCGAATGGGCTCGACAACCTTATATTTTAACGCAAAAGTGGTTATTATCCGCAGCGAAATTCATTCTCCCTGGTAGCTCCCAGTAGCCAGTGACAGAGCTCTTGAGGGGCAGCGAACTTTCATTCCATTCGGAACGGGGTTTTCTCTGGCTATAATAAACAAAAATCAGTTTTATTCGGCATATTATTGCAACTTTAGTGCGCACACGCGTTTTGACGAGGCGAGTGTTCTCGGGTTTGTGACGTCGCGTCACACAGGCGAAGTGGGCAAAATTGATCAATAGCGGATGGCTTATGGAGAAAATTATTTCTTATGTTCAGCGTAATAACGCATAATCAGTACGGGCATGTCGTATCACATGGATGGTTTTCGCAGTTTTTGCAACTCTAAGTGACAGACAGGCGTAGTGAGAGCGGCAAAAAAAAATGTTAACTGCGAAACTGTTTAACCCAGCCGTAATTTGTGGTTCGTGGTGCGTATCAAGGTACTTGAAGACATTAAATTTCTTGCCGAGGCTGGATTCGAACCCGCGTACCCCCGGTCCCAAGCCGAGCGTAATAACCACTACGCGATACAGGCACGCTTGCAGAACACGATTTTACGCGAACCATAGGATTGCGTTCGAGCGTCGTCGTCTTCGTCCACAGCTGGCGCGTTCGCACACTCGTGCTCTACGAGGTGTGAAGAGGTTTTCGTTTTGCGCGCCATGAGAGCGAGAGAGAGAGAGAGACGCATTCACGGAGCCGGTCGGCTGGAACGCGTTGTCAGCATTGGAACGCGGTGTCGGTGTTGCAAGCTGCGCGATGCAACGCGAAGTGGCGGCTGTAAGTCCGAGACGGGCGAAAATAAATTATCGTCATCATGAGTAATAAGATGAAAAGTTCGCGCGCACTTCCAGAAAATGCCGGGCTACGATCGCCCAACTTCGATATTTCAAGCGTTGCGCGGCGGAGTGCATGGTTAAGCGTTTTTACCGATCCTGGAGGACTAGTAGCGGATATGGAAAAGAAACAATGAATTAGCTTTAGCTTTTAGCGATCAAAGCTTTAGCGAAAAAAAAAAAGATTCTTCTGCTGCTACGGTGGTTTTACAATGCGTATATTATGGCTGTACAGGTAGCATTCCGGCATTTGTTGCTTGCTATTGTGGGAATATGATTTAAACCATGCACGATTCCTAAGAGACGCGGGTAGCACACGACCATCAGCACACGCCAGTATAGGGACAGCAGTATGACAATGCCACGGTTGTCACGAAAAAGAATAGCTTTCTTTGCAAATTTCGCCTGATTTCGTGCTGGTCGGAGGTCAGACTTGCTCCGCTGATGCAAGAGTAAGCGATGCTAGCGCAACAGAAGTTCGGGGCACCTTCGTCGCCAAACGCAGCTTAGCTGTGAGATACACGTGTTGTCGCGCGACAGCTAAGGGACGTCACAAGGTTTAGATGTTTGTCGATAGTGGTGCTGTTGAGCGTTTCCCCGCCTCTTGGGATGACGGTAGCCGGGCGCGTTCATCACCGAAGTACGCTGCACCTTTTCTTATCAAGATGCGACGTTTGGTACTGTCAGCTGACCGCAGCTTTGCTTTGACCGATTTACGACGAATTGTGCTAGCTGTCCGATGTAAAAGCAAATGGTCGCAGTCATGTATGTCACCTCCGCGAAGTAAACCAGCAAACAATTACAGGTACACACATATTGTCATGGCAACGTAGTCGTGCTGCATTCATTCCGTTTTCATCTCGGTACCGACCTTGCCCCACGCTGTTGTGACACTGTTCACATAGCGTGTCGTCTTCGCATAGCTAGTATCACAGTGGCGCTGCCGTGAGCTCAATCGTACATCAACATCGTCGTCACGCTACGATGCCGTCTACCAAGTCCACGATAAGTTGTGCCACCTTCATCAAAAATTGACATCGACGTCAGCAGTATACTTCAGAAGTATTGCTCCATTTGTTTTCTGTGGTTCCTATAAGCTATTCATATGTATTTACAATGCCTTCCGCTCGTTTATACATTACGTTTTCAGCAGAATATCAAGTATACGGATCTCCAGCGGCTCTTCACCTGAGTTTGTCCACAGTCGAAATCAAAGGCCTCTAAAATGTTCTGCCATTAAAAAGTAATATTTCGGTAACATGAGTGTCAGTGGGGAGCGAGATGGTCTATGAGACCAGAGCAGTTTTGTGCGAGTAGGAGGTTGGCATGCTATGGACATCGCCTCACGTGTGTTGAGGCAATGAAAGGCACATTCATGATGCTGCGTCAAATTGCAAACAAGTAACGTCATGCTTCATAGTGTATGCGCCAATATTTATGTGATAAATAATAAATATGAAGTTTTTGCTGCGTCAAGTATTGAATACTCTATGCAGACCATAATGCGGTTTCAACAAATTGCAGATGACGTGCAGGCTATGGTAAATGCTCGTGTAAACGCAACTGATCACGGGAACTGGGGGCTCGTCGTTCTATGTCGCAAATATTCATCGTTCGCTTCCAAAGACTAAGGATCGTCGTCAGAAGTAAGTAGTCTCATCTAATGCGGCACAAAGATTTATTTCATGAGAATATCATCCGTACTGGGTCTCTGTAAATAAAGATAGGATCAACAAAAACGAGCGCGTTTTGCGTTAATGGTGGTCAATGTGTCAACGTGGAGCAAACAGACAACCATTCAGTTTGAACTGGCAAATGCTCATATATACAAGAATCATATTTTCCTTCATGCTACACTGGATTCGCCAGTGGGAAGTCAGGTAGTTAATGCGACCGTTGATGCCAGAGGACGTTTTCCGCATTCCGGTCCTTTCATTTCCGGAGTGGCACTACTCACCAAGTCGGGATACTTCTTTCCCAAAATGCTGCGGAGGCCGCCAAAGCGTAACACGTCCCACACGGATGGTGGAGTGCATTCACACTTACTGGGGTCGTGCAGCCACCCGACAGAGCTGATTGCGATGACAGTGTCCGCGTTCGATGACCTGCATTCAGTTGTGCATATTCTCACAATGAACGTTTTCCTCGGACATAGACTAAAAAGAAAAGTAAAGTTTTGCTGCACGCGTTTCAATGTGTAACAAAAGTTTTGCTCATGTAGTTGGTTCATGACTTAAAAACAGGGTGCTGCGGGCCTTGGCGGACGAGGACGGAGTGAGACACGTACGACATATACGAGCGCCAACTTCCAACTGTTTATTCACCAGAAACAACGCAATTTTATACATGAAACCTTAGTGGAAGTGATCACAGTAAAGATAAACTAACAAGTGTGGTACGGGCTAACAAGCAAACACAATTTCACCAGTGATCGTCAGGGCAGATAACAATGTATGTGCAGTGACCTGAACAGAACCATCAAGGCAGGAACATAGGAACACGCGTGCATTACAGGCGCAAGCAGAGTAGCAAACTAAATGGGACAGCTGCACGTTCTAAATCTTGCGATGATTGCAGACTATCTTTTATGAATGACATTCATTTGTCACTTGTTGCTTGTGACAGTGTGCTAGCGCGCTCATTGACTGCACCTTTTATTAGGTACGCCTCGATAATCTCGCTTTAAGTGCGGCTTCTTACTTTCTTTAAAAAGGTTTGTGGTCCTGGAGTGGCGCACAATCACAGCGCTTGCAGAAGTCTGCCAATTTCCCGCCCATCTTACAGGTGGCTGCCAACCGGCGCTATATCGCACCTTGGTTGAAGCTTCGCCCCGCTTGTTCAATATACAAATTGCCGCAGCTTAGGGGAATATTATAAACCACTTCGCGAGCACAATCGGTGTAGCGTAAGGCGTGCTTCTATGAGCATGTAGCTGGCAGCTTACTCGCCATCAAAAGTCAAATCTTGGTCAGATTGCAAGGAGCGGAAAACACAATGCTCACATTGTATCCTTCTGCGAACTTTTTTACATTGCGTCGCAGCTTACGTACGTATGGTATTACGTGCGCATTCGTATTTTTTTCTTTCGCTCTTGCAGTTTCTTCCCGTGTTTTATCTTCTGCTCTCGCACACATCCGCAATAACGGAGGGATCAAATCAAGCGTCTTACAAGCGGCTAATCCCATTACAGAAACCTGTAACAAGATTGTGCTAGCATGACTTTATTACTGCCAAATTGAAGCATGTGTTAGCTATTCCCCTCTTTATTAGTTAATATGTGCGCTGTCAAATGGTACAAGCATTTTTTACTCCTTGGGTTATAGATACAGCACACGTAGTCCTTTGTGAAACTAAGTTTCAAAAATTGAATCGAGTTATTTTGTGGCGATTTCCGGGCGAAATGTAGTGCCCCAGGTTATTCTATCAATGAAGGAGTTGGTTAATTCTGCAGCAGCAACGTCAAGGCTAGTCTAAAATTTAAAAGCACAGGATAGTCATCTAAATATCTATAAATTCTAACTATATTACGATTGCCGATTTTGGCATTGACGCTCTTGTCAAAGTGTGAAAGATAAATGTCACGCAAACGCGCAGCTACAGAGTAGTAGTTCACAACACATGTTTAAAATTGCGTCAATTCTGGGGAAAATTCACAGGGTTTCTTATGTTATCCCTAAGACGACTTGAAGGGGAAAGCCCAAGTGCTGATTCAATAAAGACGGACACATGACGTACACATCACCCTTAATTCGCTTAGTCTTACTTGCGTGGGAGTCCGAAGAAGCCAGTCGCAGCTACTGACTGAGAAGTCGAAGTTTTCTTCATCGCCGCACGCGACAGATCTCACCGAAATCACCGCACCGACTGGCAGTGGGCCAGTGACGTCAGCGCACTCGCGGAACGAGGGGCACTATGGGAACGCTGACATGACGAGCGCCGCCATCGGAGCCAGCTGTAGGAGGAAAGCGATGACGACCGCACGAGCAGTGACAGGAGCGTGTCTCTGTGGGAAGGTGCCTTTTTGTACTTTTCGTGTCGTCGACGTGTTTTCGCTCAAGGGAATTTCAAGGTGAACTGAACGATGAGGCATAAATTTGGCAGAGTCACTTAAGACTACTTTAGCGTTGGAATGCGAAAGCATTATACCGTTTGTAGACCTCGGAACGTCATGAACTCGCCCATTTTATACACTCATAAGGTGCCGCCACCCGAAGCCGTCTGCGCCGTCACGTGTCCAATGACGCATGGACTAGGCCACACCTTTAGTCAGCGAGATGGCTGCGACGTGACGTGTGCAATCAAGCACGCGCTAGGCACACCTTGAGAAAGCCAGAACCGTGGAGCCACCGTGCATTCAGGGAAGCGTGCTCGTCTCACGCCCCGGAAGCCTGGATTCGATTACCACCCAGACCGAAATGTACTAAATTTTATTTTCAATGTCATTATTTACTGTGTTGAGATAATTTTCCCTAAGAAATGTCACGTCTATTAGAACATTTCTTGACGTGTTTTTTGCTCATTACGGTGTCGGCCAAATTTGCAGCTTTCATGTCATCGACGCTATTTGCCCAAAGACTTTGAAGGTCGACTGAACAATGAGACGTATAAGGCTTTTGCTTAATAAACAGTTGATAGTTGGCGTCCATGTATAACTTGTTTGTGTCTCCCTTCGTAGTCGTCTGCCTAGTGCCGTAGCTTTTGTAATCTTTAATCTAATAAAATTGTGGTTATCCGGTTTTAATAAGTTGGACTGAAAATGCGTTATCGCTTACATTTTTATACGTATGCGCCTTTAGAATGGCGAAGCAATGGCTAGATAAAAGCGGTAACACATTTTCCGAGTTTTGTTTTTGCGGTTCTATTGCCGAAATGTTGTTGGGTTGCAGTTTCCTGTGCAAAGACATCAAGCCGTTCGAATGCGCTCTTGCGAGACCCGCAGCATAGCTATTATGCTCATTAAGGAATTTGGTTGTTTTTTGATAGTTACACATGTGTCTGATTTTGCAACTTTGTTTCACCGTTGAAACAACTGGTCAATCAGAAGCCGAACGAAATGTTTAAAAACAAAATCATTCGTCTCCGCGGAAGAGAGAATTATTTGCGCAGTTGACTTGTTAGAACCTTATCGCAATGCTTGTGCAGCGCCTACTTTGGTCATTAAGCTTCATTTTGAAAGCGAAAGCCATATCACACATTTATGAATGCCATACAGTTGCGAATAAAAGCGAACAATACGTATCCCACCCTCGAGAAATGTGCCGTTATGACGCTTGTCTTTCGCTGGGCTTTGCAGTCATACAAATGTTAGATGCATATCTGGTCCCCCGCTGTCTTTTCCTTCATTGTCGGTGCTTCGTGCTACCCTTACTTGGAATCGTCTTCAGGGTGAAATTACTGGAGCGTCCAACCAGAGCGGCGTTCCGCATTTAAATTATCTCAAGGACGTGGTTTCCTGTAGATGCATACGGTTTGTTGCTTTTTGTTATGTTTATTGCTTTTTAATTCACTCATGGCTGGTAGCACAATTATAGTTCTTGAGCTCGATTGCATTTAGATGGGGACGTTATTTGCACAAGCAATCAAATGACTGACTAAGTAACAAAGCTTTGTAATTACCTTTTCAACTAGTTTGATCACGGCATATATTACATTTCACAAACTGTAGCCAGTGACATCGAAATTTATGTATACTCTAAAATAACTCAAAAGAAATATGTGTTAAGATATACTTTCCACAATTTTTGGTGAAATGCGTTGGTATTACGAGTAATTTTTCGGCTTCGATGTATAAAAAGGCGTTATGGTAAAAAAGAGAGTGCGACAAAACTACAATTTTACTGTAATTTGTACAGTGCTTATCTTATTTCCAAATGCATATGCCTTGTGAAATAACTGGCGTCTCGACGAGTGGATAAACAATGTGACGACTGCATAAATCCCGAAGAATGCAAAATAACAGGGGGTACAGATCGCCTGACGCCTTTCCACAACGTCAAAAAAACGCTACCTGTACAGTGATGTTAGTCCGTCGTTTTGATAAAACGACCAGTCTTTCACGCATTTTCTAACGCATAGTGTAATAACACTTATAAATTTTTATAATGTATCTGTCTATTGTACTGATGTTGCGGGATTCCTACACTTAGCACTGGTGTGTATTTACCTGTGTTTAGAAGCTAGAGGAGTTAGTATTGTGTTCTCGCTCTCATATTGATTACTGTCGCAGAAACCCCTTTCCTCCGTCATCCCCGGACAGCTTGACATAAAGGAGGTATAAAAGCGACTCAAAAGCTTTATATGATAGCGTTGCCACACAAATTGGCAGCCCATACGTTCACAAATGCACGTGCATAAGCTATGGAATACTATCTATATTTATTCAACAGCTTCTTTCATTCTCTCAGGTTAAGGTTGGCTTCTCACAGTAACTACGGCGTCCATCCTGTGAGTACGTCGACGCACTCCATTGTCACCTAGATTAGCTATATACTTTCAGACAGAAACCGAAATAGGCAGGCAAAGTGTTGCGCACAGGTTCAATAATGTATGGGCATACTGAATATATCTGAATATAGCTTCAACCTAAAGACAATGGAACAAATAAAACTACAGCACAGTGTTCATACGTTTAGGGTAGATAATGCTTGCTATGTGTACACCATCGCCGCTGACAAGAAAATGACCGTACAGGACAGCAACTTGCACACTAGTAGGTAAGTGTCCGTGGGTTCTGATGTGTGTATTCAGAGCGTGTTTAAATTAGGAGCAGAAATCATAGCCTGGTGCACACTTGTTGACTATATAGTGGTAGCAGTACTATGGAAAACGTGACGTGATTGCCCATAGACAAAGAGCGGCACGCGCTTGGCTCGTTAAGCTTTCTGCAACGAAGTGGAGAACGATAGTGGCTTAGCAACTAAACCTGGTTAACCCTTTTTTTCCTTCACGCAACATAGCCAAATAATTTTTTATGAGTCTCGGCATTGTGTGCTAATATATATCAGTATCTGGACGAACGAGCGAAGATGAGGAGAGTGAAGTGGCGCGACCAAGGACTCTGCGCTCATGATCACGCAGCCTGCCTTGCAGCGTTGTAAACTGCAATAAAAGGCACTTTACAAAACTGGCGATGAGGGAACGAGACCCCGCGAAGCAATTTTCCTTGAAGACGGTGCCAAAAGGAAATATACATGAATTTGTGGCCGGCACCGAAGGCACCGGTCATAGTGGGTAGAGCGCCTGAAGTTCTACTATGAAGCCAACAACATCGTCAAAACTTCCAAGAAGCAAACGGTTCTCCTCTCGCTATGCGGTGAGCAAACTTACGAGACGCTGAGGACCCTGGTTGCACCACGGAAAGATAGTGAGGCTGATTTGGCGGACAACATCAAGTTACTAACAGTTGCAACATCAAGCCGCATTTAGATAGAGGCGAAATTCAAAAACGCCCATGTGCTTGCGTTGCAGTGCACGTTAAAGAACCCCAGGTGTTCAAATTGATCCGGAGCCCTCCACTACGGCGTGCCTCATAATCAGAACTGGTTTTGCCACGTAAAACCCCAGGAAGAAGAAGAAATCACTTTGTCCCCCGGCCTTCCGAGTTACCTGGACAATATCGCTTCCACAAACGAGACACGCTCGCTAATGAATCTATCAAAGACAGGTCTGCGAACTTTGACAGACTTTGGCGACGCAGACTCCACGACGGTAGGTCCTGATACGTCGGGCGGTAGCGCGGAAGTCCAGTCTCAAGCAGCGAGTACAAGGCTTCCTTTGTAACTGATGCTATGAGACATATTGATATGTGGGATCCACGATTCTATCTTCAACAACGGTTGCTAGCTGACATTAAGCCAACGTTTAAGAAAGCGTACGAGCTTGTTTTGACTGCTGAACCAGCAAGAGATCAGCAGACACAGATTCAAAGCAGTCAGCAACAGGCCTACAATTTCGATGAACATCGTCAGAATATTCGCGAGTACTTTACAAGCAAGGCACCTCAGTGCTTCCGATGCTTAGCATATAATAAGGCCGACAAATGCTTCTTCAAGATTACGTGTAATTTGTGCCACAAAAAGGGTCACATGGCCAAAGCTTGCCTGTCTGAAACAGGCTAAAACACAGAAGTACCAAGTAAGCCATCGTTTAGAGCATGACGAAGTTTTAGGGGCACAGGAAGGTGGCCTCTTCACTGTTTTTCACACGGGACTAGACATGATAACAACAGCTAGGTTCATCGTGGCAGCACGATTGTTTGGTCGGCCACTCAAGATGGAAGTAGACTCTGGAACAGCGTTTTCTTTAATAAGTGGAGCGACGATAGCTCACCTCTGGCCGAACGATGTCCTGGTGTTAAGGGAACGCAAGCTTGCTCTACGGACAGGGTCGGGACAATGCTTGGAAATCCTAGGCTCCATGCATATCAATGTTTCTTTCAACAACAAAGCAAAGCTGTCTTATCGCGTGGCTGGAGAAGTTGGAGCCAGCTTGTTAGGAAGCAATTGGTTCGAAAAATAGGAATTACATTTCATAGACTGAACAATCTGACGGGCACGACAATCAACGCTACATTAGCCAAGTTCTCTGCGGGGTTCAATGAAGCTCTCACTCGACATTCCGGGCCACCTGTACGCATTGACCTTGCGAAAGACGCGACACCCAAGTTTTTGAAGTGCCGGCAAGTGCCATTTGCACTGTGAGATGCTGTGTGTCGAGAACTCGAAAAACTCCACGCTCAAGGCATTGTAGCGGTTTGAGGTGGCGGTTGGGCCAAGAATCCACCAATCCCATTGATGAGTACGTCCAGTAGTAGGAATAATGAAAATGGTTTAATTTACATTATGTACACTATCCCATGGTACGGAAACCCACTCTGTTAAACGTCTGAGTTCGCCTCAGGATACCTCGGAACACCCACTGAACCAAAATGTGTCCGCTTATAGAGCAGTCGTCTTCCCTGGTTCACCCCACTAGGGAATCTGATGACCTTGGTGCGGCCAATAAGAGGGGCTGCATTTCTCTCAGAACTCCGCCTCTAATGTTCCATCCTCGCCCTCGCATTTGCTGCCATGCATGGCCATCTAGGAAATAGAGATCGTTGCCGTTTCCACGCTAGTAAGTCCTCGATGCTGGCTTGTCGCATCAATCCGTGGCATCTCCGTGGTGGTCAACTTGTCGTTGTCGGTGTCGGGCGCTACCGCCGTCTGGACGGAACGGATGAAAGGTGCTGACTCGGGGCGGCAGTGCGCACCCAAAGGATGCGCACTGCCGATTTGGGACGCTTGTCTGCCCGTCACCATCGTTGTTGGGCACTTTCGCCGTCTGGGCGTTGTGAGGAAGAATAATGGATCCTTACGATTGTGCGGAGATTTCAGGAGCACAGAAAAGACAAGCATCAAGCCAACGGCGTATCCTCTGCCAACGGCAGCTGAGTTGCTTCCAACTCTTCGAGGAAGACAGATGTTTTCAAAGATTGACTTCACACAGGCTTATCAACAACTACACGTTGACAAGGTCACTTCAGAGATGCTGACTATCAACACAATTAAAGGCTTGTACGCAGTGAAGCGTCTACGATTCGGCGTTTCGGCCTCACCATCTATATTCCAACGCATTCATGGATACTCTACTCACTGGACTGCCCAGTGTTAGCGCCTATTAAGACGATATCCGCATCATGGGGGCGTCAATTGAAGAGCATCTAGATCGACTGGAAGCAGTTTTGCAGCGTTTGCAACCAGCAGGTCTCAAAGCAAACAAGGACAAATGCATATTTGCGGTACGCGAAGTGCAGTTCCTGGGCTACAAAGTGAGCGCACAGGGAGATTTATCCGACGTCTCAAAAGGTTGAAGCAATCACGAGCGCCCCAGAATCATTAAACAAGTCAGAACTACAATCATTCTTAGGAATGATAAGTTTTTACATCCGGTTCCTCCGAGACAAAGCGTCCATCGCCGCACCACTGCATCGTCTATTGAATAAAGACGCTAAGTGGAGATGGGAAGCCCCTACACAAAACCGCTTTCAACAAACTTAAGGACGCACTACGGGAGTGAAAGGTTCTCGCGCATTACGACGACTCGTCCACTGATCATAAGCTGTGATGCTTCACCTTATGGGTTAGGAGCGATTCTTGCGCAGTTGGACGGAAACGGACACGAAATACCAGTAGCATGTGCGTCAAGAACACTCGCCAAATGTGAGAGAACCTAATCCCAACGCGACAGAGAGCGGCTTGCAATTGTGTCTGCCACCCCGAATTTTCATCAATATATTTCCGGTCCACATGTACTCATAGTGACTGACCATGAGGCATTTCATGAAATAATTCGCCCTAGCAAGCAATTTCAGTAAATGTTATAACCCCGGATGCTTTGTTGGAGCCTGATTTTGAGCGCCCATGAGTACGAGTTGTACAGTGAAACGAAAAACAAAACATCAGAATGCGGAGGCGCTCAGTCGACTTCCGCTTGCTTCCGATGCGGATGAGGTAGCGGCGCGAGGTGACGCGTTAATTACTGAAGGTTTCCGCAAACCTCCATTGACTGCCGAGGAGAGAGCAAGGCTGACAGTGGAAGACTCCACGCTCTCTCAAGTTTACAAGGGGTTACAGACAGAATCAACAGCGTCATGGAAAGGTATGCAGTTCCAACGCTACAAGAGTCGGGTGTACGAACTTTCCGCGCACCGTGGCTGCGTATTATGGGGCGCACGGGTTGCGATTCCTACACCGGCGGGAGAGGCATGTTTGACTGTCCTTCACTCTAACCACCGAGGAATGACTACGATGAAACGCTTCGCTCGCAGTAACCTGTAGTGGCCTGGATTGGACGCCGACATCGAGACCAAGGTGCCGTCGTGTGAGACTTGTCAGATGCACAGCCGTCTTCCCCTAGCAGTTGCAATGACGGAATGGCCCCGCCCAAGTGAACCATAGGAGGTCGTTCATGTTGATTTTGCAGGGCCGGTGAACAACCAGATCTTTTTAATCGTAGTGGATGCCTTTTCTAAGCAGCTAGAAGTAAGACAAGTGCCGTCACAGTCTACTTCCGCAGCCACGGAGCTGCTATGATCACTGTTCGCCACTTTTCGCATACCGCAAATGATAGTTTCTGATAATGGCAGAACATTCTTTTCATCGGGAATGCAACGCTTCTTCTAATTGAACGTGATCAAACACGTAACATCAGCTCCATACCACCCGGCCACAAATGGATAAGCGGAGCGCATGGTTGGAGCGCACGAAGAGGGCGCTCAAGAAACAAACGGATGGAAGCCTCTCCTGCCGACCTGTCGTGGTTTTTATTTGAGCAGCATACGACACCACACACCATAACAGAGAAAACGCCTGCAAAATTCATGTTGGGTAGGTAGCTCCTGTCTCATCTGGATGCGCTACACCCCAGAAAAGGCACCGAAAAGGGGAGGGTAGCACGACGTGGGAATAGAATATACACCAGGTGACTAGGTGTAAATAATGAATTTTCTGAAAATCCCCGCTTGGCCGCCCATAGTAGTTATTGATGAATGCAGGCCAGAAGTAGTTTGCAACGATGACTCAGGATGGCAGGCAGCGCAGGTGCGAGGTGGATTATATAAAAAGAAGATATACGTTGACTGAAAACGCAGTTCAAAAATCACCTTATAATTATTGTCCAGGAAATGACTCACTCGAAGACATCCGTTTCAGTACCACAAAATCCCTACTCTGTTCAAGGGCCGAGCAACCGATAGAAGATGCACCCACGGCTTTTGAGTCGTCTCCTAATGCGTACCCAGATTTGCCCACTGAAGCAGGGACGTCCGAAAGAACGCAGCGATCCGAACAGTCCCAAGCCGTTCCCGATTGTATACCACGCAGTGGCTATGGTCGTGCTTTGAAGACGTCAGAGTGATTAGGCGTTTGAACATGTGAACATAATATTGACTGATATGTGTCAGGGGTTCCACCAGAGCGGGGAAGTATTATATATCAGCGTTTGGACGAGTGAGCGAAAACGAGGAGAGCGAAGTGGCGCGACCGTGGACTCTAAGCTCGTGATCACGCAGCCTACCTTGCAGAGTTCTAAAATGCAATAAAAAGCACTTCACAATACCCACGAAGTTTTTAGTAATATCTTAGGTCAACACAATCACAGGCAGCAAGCACAGTTTATTTTGAGAAGAACCACAGGACGAGGAAGAAGATGTCTGGCCCGCGACTGGCTTTCTTTTGTTGCACGGTCAGAGGAGACAGGCCGATCCAAGATCTCCGGCTGCAGTCTTGACACACACGTGATTAGGATAAAACGAAATGTATACCTATGGCTCAAATATGAAGGGAGCTGTAGGTACCGTAACTGCCTTGGCGTGAAGCTCACTTCCAGTGTCCTGCATGGGGTTCCCCCTTATTGCTAAAATGTTCCGTAAATTATTCTTTTTGCTTTCGTTGATAATGCTTATTCTCGATGTTTTTTGTACATTTGGATGGAAAATAAACATCTTTATGAGAAATATGTGCCGTCATTGAAGGAATAACTAGAAACCCCAACTCAAATGTGGAATATATTTATCAGCTGCAGAAAGACGTTAAACGCAAATCATTGACACAGTAATCAATAACGCTTCAGCAATAGTTGTTGTTGTGGTGAAAGAAGGTGATACCGAAGTATGGGGTTTATAAAGTGCACACATGTGATTACGGGCATGCAAGTCGCAATGCAGACATCCGCGATGTTTTTCTGGAAACTATAGGACATAGTACATGAACGCGTGGCAATACGTGATGTCGGTGCTTAGAGTAGGCACCCGCTGTACAAGTAGCGATAACGTTGCGAATGCTGCACTTGTTATCACGAAAAAGCTCCCGGCCAAAACAGTTTGGTCTGTCATTCATCATTTAGCTTTGTGTACAATCACTATACAACTGTCAGAAACGGAGCATGCTGAGAGCAGGACTGAATAGACACCAAAGCATCGAATGACAAAATTATCAACAGTAAATGTTTTATATTGCCCTTATATGGCATATAGTACCGGGAAAATTTCCTATTTATATTCGCGCTTCATCAATAATTCATAACATACCTCGATAAAAGAGGCATTACTAGAGTATTTTTAACAAATGATATGCTATAACACGTAATTATTAGTGAATTTGAAGCATTGCTGATCGTCATTCTGGCCAACAGCGGAAACGCATATTCTGGTGGCGAATGCAATATCTCTGTCCAGCAACTCGCTTGCCTAATCTATTCAGGTAGCCCTGTGAACATGAGAAGCTCCGCCACGTGCATAGGTGGCATTCCTGTGTGCTGTGTACTCACTCGATTGCGTCTTTGAACAGGAGCGAGAAGTCGGTGTAGTATTCGCCATTCATGCCGTAATCGTATAGGCCCATCGCCAGTATGGTCTTTCTGGTGGAGCGGGTACCTTGTATATTCTTCAGTTTCTGCCAAGGCGCATGGGGGAGCAAAAATGACACATTTAGTTCTTGTGTCAGAGAAAGTGCCGAGAAAAAAAAAGTAAGTTGCAATAGAGAACTTCAAGTAGATGCAACTGCCATCTTAAACGTTCCTGTAAACATAGATAATCGCAGTTGCTGCTTTTGTATTTGGTACTGCTTTACTGGCCAGTCTGAAGATACTCTCGGCCTACAGTCTTCTTCGGGATGTGCATTTTGCATCCCCAAAAGAATAAAAGAACAAAATAACAATTGGAAAATAAATAGATATATTCAAACGTCGTTATTTATATTTTCCACGTGTACATTTTGTAGATGATGTATAATATGGCGAGCACGGGAGGAACATTCAGAAACATAATTATTGGCTGGTCTGAAAAAGCTGCGTTGATTACTAAAGCAAGGAAAAGCAAGTGCTGCAATCATGATGAGGCATACCAAATAACATGATGCATTTGACAATGCCTGCGCTTCGCCTGCCATGAGACCCGCAAAATTTAACGTTAGCTTTGCACGCGATCCAAAAGGGCTAGATGGCGTGCAGCTATGTCAAAGCTAAAAAAAAACGGGATGACGAAAATAATTATAAAGTTGTATTTGTGGTGCTTTATATATATATATATATATATATATATATATATATATATATATATATATATATTCCAGTCTCTTCGTCTTCAACATGACAGTAGCGATCCTCAGGTTCCCCATTCTTCAGATCTACGTGCTCTCATCCGCACAATCATCCGCGAAGAGCTTCAAATACTAGACCTGAGGCGTTCACCTGCTGCCTGTGCCCCCCCCCGTTCGACTTGCGCGAGGTCGAAAAGCAGGAGTTGACAGCGATGACTACACCCACGACGCATCTTGCTCCGGCAGCGCGCCCCTCACCTACTTACGCCGATGTTGCTTCGCTACCCACCCCTACCCTGACCTCCGTGCCTACTGACCTTACCTATGACCATTTGGCTTCGATGGGAACCAGAGCACTTGCTGCGCCATCCTACCCTCCGTGGCGTCCACCTCGTCCGGTTTGTTTTTACTGTGGTATACGCGGCCATATATCTCGCTTCTGCCGCCGTCGCCAGCAGGATGAAAGACGAGGCTATGCTGAGCACGAGAGAGACCGCACTCGCCGACCAGACTCCTACTATCCCGGTTCGTACTCGTTCCCTCAGCAGCGTTCACCGTCTCCTCCAGCTGCTCCCAATCTGGCTCATAGTTCCCGTTCGGCCAGACGTCGTTCTCCTTCGCCTTACCTACATCGCCGCTTCGCCCCACTTCCCATCTTGCCGACCAGCACTCGGAAAACTAACTGTTGCAGTTTTTGGAGGGGAAACTGCTTCCTATCGGTCTTCAAAAATTCCTCCTATTCGCCCGGCCAACAAGGTTTATCTAACTAGTGAAGGTGTTCCCGCGTCTGCTCTCATCGATAACGGTGCCGCCGTTTCTGTTCTTCGTAGTGATCTGTGTTCACGGCTCCGGAAAGTGAAAACGCCTTATCTTGGACCTATTTTGCGTGGTGCTCATAATGCATTCATTCACCCCGAAGGACAGAGTACTGCTCACGTTCTCATCGACGGCATTCGCCACCACAATATATATATATATATATATATATATATATATATATATATATATATATATATATATGAACGCGTACAGAAGGGACACCGATTTGCTCGATGTCGATAAGCATGACCATATAAAGCCAACCGACCATGATGCCAAAGAACGCATCGGAGAAATTAATTATTAAATAATAACGAAAAGTGACATGAAAGTGCATGTAAAGATAACCTATCGAGCATTCGAAGCCAAACCCACAATCTCCGCATTACGCTTGCGTTGCGCTGCCAATTGCGCTACGGCAACGGCCGTCACCCCGTTCATTAACTTTTTTTTTGTTTACTAGATACGAGCTCATACGATACGAGTTTCATAATTTATGGGGTTTTACGGGCCAAAACCACCATCTTATTATGAGGCACGCCATAATGGGAGGCTATGGATTAATTTAGACCACTTGGGGTTCTTTAGCATGCACTGCGGGTAAAGGGAGTATCGACATACAAGAGAGTTAACATTTCGCCCCCATCAAAATCCAGCCACCGTGGCCGGGATTTGATCCCGTGACCTCGTGCTGAGCCGTCTAACACCAGAGCTGAAAGTTTACAATGAGCGTAGTCTATAGATAAAATTTTTGACTAATGACTGGGCCTTATATAATCAGTTAAATTTAGCGTCTATGTGCAAATTGAGCAATAAATGAAATTTAGAGAAGTTTCATTTTCAACTTCAGCCCACCCAACAAAAATAAGTATATTTAAAGGTGAAATAAACATCTGATTATTACAACATTTATGGTAAACATGCTGATCAGGTTGTGTTTGTAGAAAATGCAATGGTATCTCTCGTGTTTTTGTTAATTAGCGTTTTCTGGCCATGCAATAATTTATTTAGATGGCGATAATCGGTTTCTAAATTATTTGAATTCTGTGTGCTAGTAACATGAAATGCACAAGAAACATCTTCCGCTTGCCTTTCTTTGAAACACCAATGAAGAAAACAAACGAATGACTATCAGATATGAGCACGTGTCCTCGCGAAAGTCGATAAAGTAGTTAGTAAAACATTTTAAATGAAAGCGACGAGTGCTTTAATAACCGTAAAGGATGCACGCCCTTTGACGTCACTTCTATCACTACATTCATCACCACAAGCACTTCTGCTACTCCACGAGCTTGATTCCTGCACCAGAAATGTTTCTGTTATCTTTTTATTGCGATAGCAATTATATGGACACTTCAACCGGATTTCTGCCGTCGCCGTCGTCGTCGCCGTGAGGTTCCCTATAGATAAAATCTTCGCCGCGCGCCGTATGCCCGAGCGGAAGCGTGCGGGGACGCGCGCTATCACGGAGACACTCAATCACCCACGCGCAAGCAAGGAAGCGGGAAGCCAGCGCTGGAGGGAGGGCAAGGGGGGGGGGGGCGCACTTCTACTCTGCCAACAACCGCGCTCGTCGCTCGCTCGCGCGCACCGTCTCTTATCTCCACACGGCTCTGACCTTTATGCGCCGTGCATTCGCCGCTCAGTTTCCGTTGAAGCGATAGACCGCACGTACCTTCGCCCGCTGCGCGGCGTATGCGCTCGCTGCCAGCGTTTTGACAGTCGTTGGCTGCAGTCATTCAGTGTGATCTATTCATGTTTGTTTGTGCGCGCTCACACCACGCTTGTTCATTCGTTAGTAATAGTCGGGCCACATTTTCCAACGCACGCTACACATGCAATGCTGCCCAGATCGGCAGTGCAGCACTACAGGTGTGTCTCTTCGCACGCGCTGCCCACGGTAAGCGCTTCTCAACACCACCGTTTCACACGCGCCTTCTCGTGGTCATCGAGTCTCTCTTCATGTCGGTCTACTTACGCCGCAGCACACCTGCTTACTTAATCAGCTCATGTTTACTACAATTCATATTGCTACCAAAGCCGCTCACCTTACTTCGTATGACATTGCTGTGTTGCTATCGCATTCATTGCTTCGCCCTTAGGGCGAAACTGTGACATTTTTTGACCAAATGCGAAGTTTGCCGTTAGCGAGCAGGGCCCTTTGTTTGGGAGGAGCACCGCAACTTTGCATTCTGTTAAAGATCGTCGCAGGACCTACAGCTACATAAAATAAGAGTTACTGAAGCGCATGTCATCTCACTCACTCACTTTAAGAAGCACTTTCATCTGCTTCAACAAGCCATGCGCTTTCGCTGGGACGGTCAACATGTTGAGAACGCCGTAGTGCTTGATGTTATTGTTCCTGGCCATATCTTTCAGCTGCTTCTCTACTGGCTTGATACTAGCAGCCGTTACGTACCTGTATGAAAATGAAAGCCGTTTTAGGGAAACTGGGAACACACTTCCGTTAGCTATCGTTACAAATGTATAAATTCCGGTACCTCCGAAGGGCGGTGAGGCCCTTGAATCTGCTGGTCTCGTTTTAAGTGTTCTTTACATTACGTATACCACTGTATCCAGTGTAACATAAGAAAGCAACGTTCCATTATGGCTGTATATGAATACCATGCTGAAGCAGTAGTGACGCCAGGGAAGGGCGCAAACAATACACGCGTCTCAGATATACCGCACGGTTTAAATTTACTTTGTTTATATCATACACGCATACCTGAAATATATAACAGGAAAAGGGAGCATTGGCGGACACGTGAAGGAGAGCAGCGACACATTTTGAGCAGTTTTAATGGCCAAGAAATTAAATTTCAATCAATGAATAAAAGTAGTCAGAAGGTGACCAATTATTCCGTTCAATTGAATTCAGCTTTACTCAACATCTGTCAGATGTTTGGTGCATGGACAAAAAGCCTGAAAAGGCTTGACTAGTTTGGTGCATCAGAGCATGGCATACAGTGGTATCAATTCCATACATGTACAGGAGAAAATCAGTCCGCAGGAGATGCAAAAAAAAAAAACACTTCAGAATTGAATGACTGAAGTGAAATAAAAGAGGGCAACATGAAGAGAAAAACATAGGACATGCGCTACCCTTCTTGTTTAATTACCGTCGTTTTCCGCGCCGATTTCATGTAGGCAGACTGGAAAATTAAAAACTACTCAATGTTGCACAATACGCTCAAACAGAAGTGCCATCTGAAGAGTACGTTACTTGAATTTCTCAGTGAATATGGAACATTGAAGCGACCGAGCCGGGAAATAAAAAAAACATTAAATTGTTCCGTCACCAAAGAACAAGAACTCTCCCACTAATAAGGTAACACCCAAATATATATCGTAGTCATCACCAACAACGATCTTGAAAACTTATCAGAATTTCTTCGACACTGCATTTTGGCGGTAACAACAAAATGACAATGCTGAATTAAGCTTGGGACTTTAGTGCGAGGCGGTTCTAGTGATGGACAGTGTTTCGAACAAAGGGGCCTGAGAACGCGTCATGAAATAAATAACAGGATCATTCGTTGGAGGGAGTTAAGGTGAGAGTAAATAGATTATAGATGTAAAGCAAGACGAAAAATATCCTACCGTGTAGCTAGAATGATGGAATGAATGTTTAGCTGCAGATTCATTTGTGTAACGCTCGGAGCTCGGCGATAATTGGAGAAAATGAAACCAGTATCGCAGTCTTTCTCGTGTTTCAGTTGACTGATTTAGAAAAGATTTATGTGGTCTTCTAATGGTGGCCGCTATTCTTGTCGCAAACAAAAATGAACTGCGTAAACCAATGAGTAGTCTTGGTTGTCAACGAGGTTAATATGGGTGTGCGTGAACGAATATTGTTATACCAAATAAAAAATATGGACATAGTAAACCTCATTAAAGGGGGTCATTAGTTAGCAAATATTGAGGACAAGGCGATGACTTTTGAGTCACACTCATTTTTCTGCGCTTGCTAGCCGTTAGATCCATATGCTTCACCTAGCACCAGTCGACTGCGCTGTCTACTTTAGTGTTTAGAGAGTCACCATTGTTAAGGTCGCATACCTGCAGTAAGAAACTAATACATCTCAAGAAAGACGCATTTCGAATGATATGTTGGTTGTCAAACAATTTCTATCAATCAGAAAATACGTATCAAGCACGCAACCTTACCGCATGCCAGCATGAGCCAAGAAAGAGTCTAACAGTTAGGTGAGCCAAGGTCATAAGCCGATACAAATTGTCTATGGTTAGTCAGAAATGAGTATCGCTGAGGGAGAATCGTTTTCCATTCCGTTGACGGTGCATGCCTCATCACGAAACAGTGGACATCGCAGACGTGGCAGTGCAATCGAGGTTTCTGCAAATACTCGCTGCTAAAAACCAGCTGCTGTCGTCATGCGCGGACGCTGTGGTCTCCGGAATTGCAACTACGTCAGATAATTGTTAGGAAAGCTGGCTGCGGTTGGCGAGCAATTTGCTACATGAGGTCTATAAATTTTCAAACATTTTAGGACAATGAGTGCACCGGATGTTTTTCACTAAACAATGAGTTACCACTGCTCTGAATAATTAGAATATTTTAGTTTACAGGGGCAGCAAGCTACGAGACCGCATCATTTGCGGTGTTGCGTGTGAAGACGTCCGAGGTGATTAGGTGACAAGACGCAGCTTTTGCGGAAGCAGAAATAGAACAGTAGATGAGAAAGCCTGTACGCAACAAAATACCCGTGTGACCCATGGCACTTGCCAGCTACCCAGAGAAGTGAAAGCGAAAACTGGAACATCCAGAACCGCGGGTGCATACGTGCTTCGACCCACTGCACTGTTGTCATCATCATCATCACCACCAGCATATATTTACGTCCACTGCATAAGGAAGGCCTCTCCCTGCGATTTCGAATTACCCCTTTCTTGCGCTAGCTGAGTCAAACTTGTGTCTGAAAATTTCCTTACTTCATCATCCCACCTATTTATCTGCCGTCCTCGACTGCGCTGCCCATCTCTTGGTATCCAATCTGTAACTTGAATGGTTCACCGGTTATCCATCCTACGCATTACATGGCCTGCCCAGCTACATTTTGTCCTCCTAATGTGAACTAGAATATCAGTTAACCCTCTTTGCTCTCTGATCCACACCACTCTCTTCCGCTCTCTTAACGTTGGGCCTAACATTTTTCGTTCCATCGCTTTTTGTGCGGTCCTGAACATGTTCTCGAGGTTCTTTGTTAACCTCCATGTTTCTGCCCCATATTTTTGCACCGGTAGAACGCCATCATTGTACACTTCTTTTCAACGACGGTGGTGGGCTCCCAGTGAGGATTTGGCTATGCCTGCTGTATGCACTCCAACCCAATTTTATTCTTCTGTAAATTTCTTTCTCGTGATCAGGGCCCCCTGTAATTAATTGACCTAGATAAACGTACTCCTTTACTGACTCTAGAGCCTGACTGGCGATGCTGAATTCTTCTTCCCTTGCCAGGCTATTGAACATTATCTTCGTCTTCTGCACATTAATCTTCAAACCCACTCTTACAGTTTTTTGCTTAAGGTCCTCAATCATTTTTTTAGTCGTCTCCATTGTTGCCGAATAAGACAACGTCACCTGCAAACCGAAGGTTGCTGAGATATTCGCCGTTGATCCTCACTCCTAAGCCTTATACCTGTCTAAGAGCTTGAATAATTCGATAACCATGCAGAAATTAGCCTTGGCGAGATTGTGTCTCTTTGCCTGACCCCTTTCTTGATAGCTAACTTTCTACTTTTCTTGTGGAGAACCAAGGTAGCTGTGGCATATTTGTAGATATTTACCAAGATATTCTGGTGTGCATCCTTCACTGCTTGATTACGTAATGCGTCTATAACTAGTGATATGTCTACTTAATCAAATGCTTTTTCATAATCTATGAAAGCCATATAGAGATTGTACTCCGCAGATTTTTCGATTACCTGATTCATCACATGGATATGATCCATCGTAGAATATCCCTTCCTGAAGGAAGCCAGTTCGCTGGGTTGGCTGATGTCAAGTGTTGCTCTGCTTCTATTGGAAATTATGATGCTGAATATTTGATACAGTACTGAAAGCAAGCTAATGGATCTATAATTCTGCAACCTGCATTGTTTTACTCTGCTATTATTTTCTTAATATCCGCATCACAACACACTTAATGCACTGTACACGAACGATATTTTTTTTTTGCTTTTCTCATCAGAATGTCACTGCCCGTTGGATTTTAACCTGATAATTGCAGCGGAAAGGCTTAGCCGCAATCTCACGGCGAATTCATGGGCTGTTCAGATCACTGCGTGTCTGAAATGCTAATTTATCTGAATTTTGCCGTTCGTGAATTGTGAGATCCCTGTAAAACCAATTCCGCTACACTAGGTGCCACTCACTCTGCTAGTGAATCCTAGCCATTTCATTAACGTCTCCCTTTTTATGGGTGAGTATAATATTGGCATTCTTCCAGCTTGCCGGTACATTTGAAGTCGTGAGGCATTACGTATAAAGGGCCGCAAGCTTTTCAGGCATGATATCTCCCTCATGATTGATAAAATAGACTGCTATTCCACCTTCCCCAGCAGCTTTTCTCTTGGTCATGTATATTGCAAGGCCCTTCTAACTTCATGAATACTTGTAGAAGGAGCCTCTGTATCTTGTTCTTCACTACTTCAAATGAATGTAGCATGGCTGCTCTGGAGACTCTACAGGTCAACATAGAATTCTTCCGCTGCTTTTTTCTATGTTATCTAAACTGCTGATAATATTACCCTGCTGATCTTTCCTTGTCCTATGCCAAGTTTTCTTCTAAATTCATGCTGCGTCCATATTTTACGGCTTCCTCAATATTTCTGACGTTATAACACTAGTTTGGCAATTTCATGCTTTGTCGTTTCTGTATTAGGTCCTCTGTTATTTGGGAGAGCTTGCCTGCTGGTTGCCTTGGTGCCTCACCTCCTACTTCAATTGCTGCTTTTGAGATCAGCCTAGCTACGGTTTCATTCATTAACTCTATCTTCATCTTTCTGTTCTAAAGCTGCATATTTGTTTGCGAGCACCATCCTGAATTGGTCCCCTTTTTACCCTCACTGCGTCTAGGTTGGCCTGTTTAGTCTTGACTAATTTTATTCTTTCTCTCTTCCAATTGAGAGAAGTGCTAGACCTCACTAAACTATGGTCACTGCACTTTAACCTACCTAACACTTCTGCATCCTTCTACATCCTCGGTCGAGACAGTGAAACCTATTTCATACCTTGTTTCTCCATTAGAACTTTTGCTGGTCCACTTCATGTTGCTACGCTTCCTAAAGAAGGTATTCATTATTCGGAGCCTATTCCTTTCCACGAATTCAGTCAACATCTCTCATCTAGTGTGCCTAGAGTCGACGTCCTTGTTGCCAATTGCTTGCTAAACAGCCTCATTTTCCCTCACTTTTGCATTGAAGTCGCCCACGACTACATTATACTGAGTTTCCACCTTTCTCGTCACTAAGTTAACACCTTCATAGAACTGTTATATTTCTTCATCATCGTGACTGGAGGTTGGGGCGTCGGCTTGTACTACCTTCATCTATACGTCCTATTCAGCTTTACTACGACGACTGCTACCCTATCAATATAGCTGTAGAATTCATGAATGTGGCCCGCTATATGCGTCTGGACTAGAAATCCTACCCCGAATTCTCTCTTACCTGGAAGACCTTTGTAGCAGAGGACGTGACCGATAGTGAACACTATATAAGCCTCACCAGTTCATCTAACCTCAGTAAGGTCAATAATATCCCAGGCAATGCCTGATAATTTCTCAAGTATCCCTGCTAAGCTAGCCTCAGTCGAGAAGGTGCGCGTGTTGAACGTTGCCAGGGTAAGTTTGCAGAGGAAGCATGGCCGGACCCAGAGATTCTTAGCACCCTCTGCCGTGTCGCAGGTCTCACCGCTGCCTTTGTCAGGTGCTCCGCAGCCGCTGGGGACTGAGGGCCATGAGTTATTTGCAGGAGTAATGAGGGAGGTAGTGGCCGAATACTGCACCAGGGAGGCCAATTCCTGTTCTGAGGAGGGAGTGACTTTGTTGAAGCTTAGTTGGCCTTCCTAATTTGGTTTCACCTGGACTGGTAAAGCCTCACTAGCTCTCGGCAATTTTTTGCTGGTGTCAGGCGTCACTCCATGCCTGAAAATGCAGTGGACTGGATGTGGATTCGAACTAACGACCTTCAGATTAGAGCCCCGGTGTTCTATCTCTGCTCCACGCCAGAACCTGCATTGTTTTACTTTGCTATTATTTTCATAATATCCGCATCACAGCACACTTAAAGCACTGTACACTAACGATATTTTTTTACTTTTCTCGTCAGAATGTCACTGCCCGTTGGATTTTAACGTAATAATTGCAGCGGAAAGGCTTAGCCGCAATCTCACGACGAATTCATGGGCTGTTCAGACCACTGCGTGTGTAAAATGCTAATTTATCGGAATTTTGCCGTTCGTGCATTGTGAGATCCCTGTAAAACCGAATTCCGCTACACTCTATAGGTGCCACTCACTCTGCTAGTGAATCCTAGCCAATAGCCAAGAAGAGTGATTGTCGCTGCGGCAGCCAAGCAACTTGACCATGAATGACCTTAGTGATGAGCATGTCCAAACCACTTTATTGATTTTGAAGGAACGTGAGGTTATTCAATGAAAGATTGCCTCTGAATACAACGAAGATAAGGTTCCCGGCACAGCAGTAACCGAAAACAAACCTTGGTGGACGATGGCTATGGTATGCTGTTGGTAACCAAAATGAAGTCGGTTAATTTCCTCAGCCCTGCCGGTCGCATTCGCAAGGCAGCAAATTACTAGCGTGAATTGCCTTGCGCACCGGTTATAGGATCACGGGTGGTTGAATTTCAACCACAGGTCCGCTTTACGATCTCTCACATTGCCGGGAAGGTGCCGTGGAATAATGGCATCGGTAACTCAAAGACTGGTCATGCGGAAGCGATAGAAATTGGCGAATGAATTGGTAAAGATGACACAAAATTATATCTGCCGTGAGGATGAATGGCGCATTTGAGGTGTTTGGTGCACTGAAGATGCAGCTACGGGCCACGGCAAGCCCATCGAAGCTATGTGAGCAGGTTTTTAAATTGGTGAAGTGGGCATGGTTAATTTGATTGGAAAGGTAACCATAAATCACTTACCTAGAGTCGAAACTGATGCCTCCGGACGTTTTCTTGAACTTTTTCATTTGCTTCTTAAAGACCTCCCACGAAATCGAGACCTCTACGCCCACCATGGAGGCGTTAGTTACGACCACGTTACAGTAGAACAGGTAGCGACACAAGCCGTCTGGTGGATACATAGTGCTGAATACCGCGAAGCCGGAGACGGTGCAGATGAGTTCTGTGACTGAGGACAGAGAACAGAGGTTAACCAGTAAGGTACTTTAACACCGCAACAGATGTGCGCAAGTTAGTGCAGTGTTTCAGGTGGTCATTGTTGACATGACACAACATGAACAGACACAACAGGAACATTTTCGAATAAAGCTGAGTGCTACATGGGACAAAACTAGCGTTGTGAACGTTGTACCTCTTAAGTGAGATTTCATGATTTATATAAGCTACCGGCTCTGGGTAATGATAACAATTCGCCTACATAACGCGTATATGGCACTCAAAACTTCTGGAAGGCTAAAGTTGCATCGTATCAAGTGAAATATATGGGAACACATGAATATGTAGTATCGACCAAATATGTTTACGGACCAAGTTTTGTTTGCCAAGTTTTCACATCGCGCCGAAAGACGTCGGTAATAAATTAACGTGAAAAAAGTGGCATTACGTTGGTATCCTTCGGAATGCAATGGTGTACCTGCTACCGTGCAGACTCATGTAAGCGCTGCACTTTTTTTAAACAATTTTGACAAGGCGTTGCCCTTACACGGAACTGAACCTATTGGTCGAAATGGCGCAGGCGCAGCCTCGACTTGTCACACCCACTAACCCCGGATGCACCATTGGACCAGAGGTCAACGCGCAGCTCTCGCCCTTTAGTAGCTGTACGCGTAAGTACGCAGTGCACGAAAATTTGGCGATGCGCGAGCGCGGCATCGGAGCACCGAACGCTATTCCTTCACAGTAGGAATTTTTTTTCTCCAAATTTTCGGCTGCCAAGTTGGGCGTGCAGCCCTTATACGGGTGCGATCCCACCATAAAACTCGACCTTTTAAAGCCAGGGTAAAAGCTGTAGGGGTCTACATCGGGGCTGCACTCTTCAAACGTGACTGTTCTGTACGCCTCACTGAGCGTATTACGACAAAACCGGACCAGCACAAGTGCTTCTCAGTTGAGTGCAGGCCATCCTGAATTAACGTCTTTTGTCTTACATTTGACTGTGCAGTTCCGGCATGCTTTAGTGGGCAGAATTGTATGCCTCAATTACGCCATTTCAGGATCGCTGTGGCTGGCCTGCTGTCTCTTCTCCGTGCATGCTACCAATTACAGCATGGTAGAATGCAGCTGGTATTGTCGCTGCTACCAAGCGCAGCTTGGTAGCAGCGACAATACCAGCGAGTCAGTTAGGGGTTCAGAGTGCACCAGGTATGCAGCTATGGTAGAAGGCAATAAATTCGAAGAGAAAAGAATATCACGCAACCAGCCTTCCCACCGTGAAGCGGTTTTCTTCGTCTTTTCCAGCTATCACTAGTGTGTCTTAATGTCGGCTCATCACGTGACCATTCATGATGCTGCTCTCGTTGGTCCATACTAGCAGACTTAAAACGGACACCTTAAGAAAATGAAAGGAAGGCGCAAAGGACAAGTGCTTGTCCAGTGTATGCATCTTTTGTCCTAGCCTTGCAGAGTTTGCTCATGAAAACACCACACTAATATATAAGCAGCTCGATTCTGACTTACATGGTGGCAATGTCGTCGTCGTCGTCGTCGTCGTGGTAGTTGTCGTCGTGGTCGTTGTCGTTGTGGTTGTTGTTGTCGTTGTCGTGGTCGTTGTCGTTGTCGTTGTCGTGGTCGTGGTCGTTGTCGTGGTGGTTGTCGTGGTCGTAGTCGACGTCGTGGTCGTGGTCGTCGTCGTGGTTGTCGTCGTCGTCGTGGTCGTCGTTGTCGTCGTCGTGGTCGTCGTCGAGGTCGTCGTCGTGGTCGTTGTCGTGGTCGTTGTCGTTGTCGTCGTCGTCGTCGTTGTAGTCGTCGTGGTGGTCGTTGTCGACGAAGTGGTCGTTGTCGTGGTCGTAGTCGTGGTCGTTGTCGTGGTCGTTGTCGTCGTTAGTCCCTCAATAATAGGACGCTGTGGTGCTGGCACGCCTGATGGAGGCACGCCAGATGACGGCACACGCGATGGCGGAATTCCGGACGGTCGCACATCCGGGGGCGGCACTGCGTAAATGTTTACTGGGTAAGCATAATGAGCAAAGCTTCGCGCCTTACTTATTGAATTGCGTGTCAGGCATATTTGGCGTATCAGGTATCGGAATGAAATGTAAATGACATTTGTACCTCATGTCGAGAAAATGGGGGGTAAGCGAAACTTGTGGCAAGCGACACTGTCGCAAGCGTTCAGCTTCGTTTGTCCTAAACTCAGGGTCGGCGACTCTTCACTGACGTTTGGCCTTAACATCCCACTCCCGCAAATCGGAGTCCGCGGCTCTTCGCTGACGTTTCGCCCAGGTTTCGGAAGCCCTCATGCTAGAATCGGACGACAAGCTTTGCTTACCCCCATTTTCTTCACAGGGGAAGGGCTGGTGATCCCACGTGTCAAGGGTAGTTCAAGCGCGCGTTACAGGTCCCCGAGCACACAGAGGTATGTGACATTGAGCTTGGGCCTTTTCTGCATTATCACAAGGATCGGCCCACATTTCAGCGTGACACCACCATCAACTTGTGAGCCTATAAAGATTCGCTTAATAGAAATACTGTTCTGCAAACAAAGCTGTGTACCCTTCTGTAGAAACCTCCCTTTGTCAGTGCCCATTCTGTAATAGGCAGTGAACGCAAAGAATAATTGGAGGATGCTTAGGCTTCGCGCTAAAGAGTGGAACGCGACAGCGTTATCGGGCCCTGTTCGCATCGCATTTTTTATGAGTAGGCTTAACTGCAACACACAACGTACGAAGGCCAGGTTACAAAGACCAAGCTTACACCGATCCCCTTAAAGTCGGCTTCACTTTTAAACACAAATGCAATGCTGGGGAATTATTTTTCTAGGGGCAATATAAGTCCTCCTATATCAAAATTTGAAGGCCCTAGGACCTTTTTTTATTACTTCATTAATTGTTTGCTCTTGCCCCGAGGCGCGCGCCTGTCCCCCCCAAAAAAGGCTCGGTTTTAAAGATTCCCGTCAATGTTGCCTTAATCAAAGTATAGCGAAACACCATCTCAATTGCAGGTCGCTTAGCTTCGCCTATCAGAGTTGAACGTGATAGTACTCAAAGATCCCTGGCTGTTTATCAGGCTTTTTTCCTCGTATATTCAAATTACAATCCGACGCTATCCTGTCTCTAGGTTGTAGTTAAGCCGTACATTTTTCTATGAGATTTTACTTTGACAAATTCAATTTTTGTTCTCTAACGCCTCGCGCCGCGCGAAAGGCCCACCCGGTCGGGGTGGTTCGGCCTCATGTGGCTCGGCATAATTATTTATGCTAGACGCCGATGCTTACGCCGACAACTGACGCCGACGCCGGATTTTCTGCGACATGGGGCCCTTAATGCTGTCACGTTAAAAACAAATAAGAGCTCGTATAATGGTCGTGAAACGAGTCTTATTTGTTTGCGATAATTGAACGCCCTAGCGAGAAGTAGTACATAATTTATAAGACAAGGAAACAGAAGCCTAAGAAAAGCATTGTGGTAAATAATGCAAGTGCGCAACAATGTACAGATTTATAAAAAATATATAGCGTTTCTTTAACTTCGTCCTAAACAATCTCATACTGTGCACAAATA
The DNA here is from genome assembly GCF_013339745.2 of Dermacentor silvarum. Lineage (NCBI taxonomy): Eukaryota > Metazoa > Arthropoda > Arachnida > Ixodida > Ixodidae > Dermacentor > Dermacentor silvarum. Next base: position 34,145,185 of record NC_051164.1, read on the forward strand.
AGTATACATTACATTATCATCATGCAGCTAGAGGTACTGCGGGGACTCATATCGTTTAGAGCCTACGTTAACTCATTGTTCTAAATGTTTCTTGAATTTCTGTCCGTAATGACATTTTTGGGGGTATTTCATCCGATTCAGGGCCACTCACGCGTATTGCTTGTCTTTGGCGGTGTTCCTGCTGGGGATGATGTTCGAGAGGTAGTACCGCCACCCACACCTCCACTTCCGCCACCCCCACCACCACTTCCTCCACCGCCGCCACCGCCACCACCGCCACCGCCGCCACCACCACCAACTCCGCCAAGGTCGTCGGGTTCCTCGTCGGCTGCGCATACAAAGTAGATAAAAAGAGGGAAAGACGCGTACAAACGCATTTCTGGTTTACATTTGTTACTGCTGCCTCAGCCAGTCATCCAATCCATCATCATCCGCCTACTTTTATGTCCACTGCAGGACGATGTCCAATATGTCCACGATGTCCACTATGTCCCTACGACCTCCAATTGCGCTAGCTGATGCCGACTTGCACCTGAAAATTTCTTACCTTCATCACCCGGCCTTGTTTTCTACCGTCCTCCACTGCGCTTCCCTTCTCTCGGTACCCATTGTGTAACTCGTATTGTCACGAAAATCATGGCGTGCGGGTGTTCCACATGGAACACAAAACAACACGCAAGATGTATCTGCCACGACTTGGGAAGATGTCGCATAGGATTATTGCTACTTTGAAGAGTTCTAGTGCAAACTGACATTATAGCAGCAAACAGACATTAGTAATTTAGGCTGCTTCGGGTTTGGCTTGCCTTTCGTTGGCGGCCATTCGTGTCCTTAGCTGTCAGGTTCGATTGGAAACCAGCAATCTGAGTGCGCAAACCTTTAACATTTAGAGCGCAGCAAAAAACAAATGCTCCACAACTCCCACTTCCATATTCCCATATGAAGCATATGCGGACCGTTATATAAGAAGTCGTTTTTTGTATATGTCAGAGCAAATTACACAATATGGATTTCATGGGGCCTATGAGTTTTCTTCAATAAGGTTGGCTCATTCATGGCTCACCAATATACGCATTTCACAGGAGTTGGTATAAGTAGGTGAGAGCTACTGACGTTGTCAGCAGGGCGTGATTACGACCGTGAGGTAGTTCCGGTGAGTGCAAGTACACGTTAGTATGAATGTAAGTGGACACTGAATGTGAGTCGGTGTGAGCATGATCGGGAGTATATGTTGAGTGGGAGCTCACAAGGGCATGAACGAGGGTGAATGCCAATAAGGGCGCATGTTCATGCGACATAAGCTGAGTTGGTGTCGGAGGGTGTCACTATGAATGGTGAGTAAGAACCAATGATCGTGAGTGGACGTCACTATTGATGGCAAGTGATTATAGGAGAGCGTGAGTCAGTGTCAGCGTGATCACGGGTAAGAACCGGTGGGTCTCAGCTGGCACGAGTATGAACTCGAATGGTTGATTGTTGGGTTCGTATGGCGCAAACACCATGTGTGCTCAAGCAGTGGAAGAGCTGTGCTTATAAATTATTCGTCGCTAAAATGACAAAATCGAGTTATTGCCCGCGAACTTGAGTATACGTGTAGGAGTCACTGTGAAATGATTGGTGATCAGCGAGAGTACCGGTAAACGTGATTAAGCTGTGTCTTAGTGGGGTTTGAGTGTAACGTGTGGGAGAACACGTCGGCCATGAATAGCGAACCGTGAATTGACTAAGAGGTAGCTTTAGCTTGGCAGCTCCTATTTGAAACAAGCAGGAACGGGCAAATATATTTTTTTCGACATCTAATTTACGAATTTTGAAAGTTTGTAGCATTTACAAGAAAAAATGCGAAATGTGCTTACCCTAGGTAGCACAATTTTTATTGACTCCGTCCGTTTTTAAAACAAATTATTATTTTCGAAAATTTAAACAACCGTTCTATCAAGTTTAAAAATAACCCAGCAGTCCGATAAGATGCATCTAATAATGCGCATAAATCAGAGAAAAATAATATGGGCCCAGCTCCTAAATGTGCGACCTATTTCGGAGTTAGAATTTTGTAGTGCGCGTCATCTGTTCACCATTGATGCCAAAGATACAAGGGCTGCATGTGGGAAGGTGTGTCTGCGGGGGCCGCTGAGAATCTCGTCCACGCGTTGGACGAGAGTTGCATTAGGTGACCAGAATGTGGAAAAAAATGTTATGTGGCTTTACGTGCCAAAACCACCATATGATTATGAGGAATGCTGTATTGGATGGCTCCACGAACACCAAATGAGGTTGTTTACCTGCACCCTAATCTAAATACACGGTTGTTTTTGCATTTCACGCCCATCGAAATGCGGCCGCCGTGGCCGCTATTCGGTCCGGTGACCTCTTTAGCAGCCCAACACCGCAGCCACTAAGTAAGCATGGCAGTTACCAGAAAGTGACTAGATTGTGCACTGCTTAAAGTGATGTGTGGGGCATCGTGAACACGATTTAATGCAAAAGTGCGCACAATTGCCGCTGCTAAAGTATTAGGTACTCCGCAGCATCATTCTAGGGCATATTTTGCAATTTAATTATACTACACACTGTATATATATATATATATATATATATATATAGTAGTAACTGGATTTTTCAATGGGCCAAGCCTTGAAAAAGGTCGGTCCACCGACCGAAACGGTTGGGTAAATAATAAGCCTAAGATAACCGCGAAGTTGTGTATCTGATTTTCCTATATATATATATATATATATATATATATATATATATATATATCATTAGCCAATAATTATGTCCACTGCTGGACGAAGGCCTCTCCCTGTGATCTCCAATTACCTCTGTCTTGCGCTAGCTGATTCCACCTTGCGCCTGCAAATTTCCTATCTTCATCACCCCACCTAGTTTTCTGCCTTCCTCGACAGCATCTCCCTCCTCTTGGTATCCATTCTGTAACTCTAATGGTCCACCGGTTATCCATCCTACGCATTACATGGCCTGCAAAGCAACATTTTGTCCCCTTAGTGTTAACTAGAATATCAGTTAACCCCATTTGCTCTCTGATCCACACCGCTCTGTTCCTGTCCTTTAACGTTAGGCCTAACATTTTTCGTTCCATTGCTCTTTGTGCGGTCCTTGTTCTCGAGCTTTTTTGCTAACCTCCAAGTTTCTGCCACATATGTTAGCACCGGTAGGATGCAATGATTGTACACTTTTTCAACGACAGTGGTAAGCTCCCAGTCAGGATTTGGTAATGCCTGTTGTATGCACTACAACGCAATCTTATTCTTCTGTAAATTTCTTTCTCATGATCAGGGTCCCCTGTGAGTAATTGACCTAGATAAACGTACCCAAGTCTGGCAGGAAGTACCTGTGTGGCTAGAGTGCATGTGGTAAAGCTTCATTTAAACGAAAGGTTGTACCCAAGAAGTATATACCTAGGCTGTTTGTCCTTGAGCTTAGAAAATGTGAGACTTTCTCTTACCTTCTGTTGTTGCTCCGATCACCACCAAGGTTATCAAACAGATGATGCCGACGAATATCAAACAGGCGATGACGGCGTAAACACAATGTTCATCGCTGGATTCATCGCTGCAACGAATAATTGGGAAGCACACTCTTAGGCCATCAACACATGAGAAGTACTTAGAATGGCGCGGCTTAGTAGAAATTGCGTAGCGTATTAGACTTGGAAAGGTTGTCTGCAAAAGATATTCACATAAATATCTGCAAAACTGTTGACGACAAGAAAGATATGGTAAAGAAAGCTTCAACCTCTGAGCTGCATAATGTAACGTTTTCCGAAGGAGTACAGAGGAATTGCAAATTTGTGTTTTAATTTTGTACCTTGTCGAGAGGTGCGAACGTATGATCGTATAATAATACCCGTAGCTTTAGGAAACATGGAAGCTGCCACATGTCATACTAAGCGCTCCGTTGTGGCTAACAGTAAAGTGACGTTATGGCTACCTTATGCAGCGTCAAGGCCACGACGCGCGCATTGAAGTATTCGTTTCAATATTGTACAGCAAGTGTGAGCTCCATAAGTTCGACATAGAAGACGTGCCACAACTTATTTATTTCTTAAAATGCTGAAGTGGGCTGGTCTTAGATACCGCACTGAAGTATGTTAATTACTACAGTTTTAACATCGTGAACCGTTAATAAAGGAAAAAATGGGAATTGATTTGTTCTTTGACTTTTGCCTCTCGATTTCTCTCTAAGCTGAAAAAGGTGGACGCCTTCGATAAAGCATTTACTCTCACCTCTATATCGCCAATGGTACCCTTCCCTCGCAATGCCGTTTACATTGTGATAGCACAGCAGCGGTGTTCGATTAAAGTGAAACAAAGGCATGGCGTCTTTTCTGAGAACTGTAGACTGACATTCAGTTAAATGAACGTCCTCTGGAAATGTCCTCGTAATGATTGCTATCCTAAACACGAGCGCTGACGCTCATCTGCTATCAACAAGTTGAAGTGGCGCAAATGTAATGAAAGCGCCTTTTCTTTTTAATAAGGGACAGCTGGACCCTGTATCTCAACTATGAAGATGCTTAGGCTCAATGCTTTTTATAGTTTGTAGCAAAATAACCTGCGCTAGGCCCTTTAAATAATGTAGGTCTGAAGGTTGTACCACAATGCACTTTAACCCGTCTCCGTCCGCAATATAACACCACCCCTGACAATATAGGCCAAAGAAAGCGTAGAAAAAACACGCGTAAATAAAATAAAGCGCCTCATAACCCAACAGCCTGATGGGCCAGCTGGTATTACAACGGGTGAAGTCTAGCGCAAGGAACGCATGCAAGACAACAGCGAAGACAACGAGGCGGCCCCCGTGTTTGACGCCGTGCCTTCCTACTCTGTGTCGTCTTGCGTGCCTCGCTTGCGCTGCCCCACAGACAGCGGTTAATGACTCAAGCACTGTGTGTACATTTGTTTAATTATATGTAGCATTTCCTGCATATCGTATCTTCCACGTGCAGTTTTTTTTGTCAAGGCATTCAATTATTTGGACAAGACACCGACATACTCTCAATCTAAGACATCACTCGTGAAAATATATAAATATAAGATGAAGGAATACTTAGGTACCGGTGGATTGACTTACTCAGCTGCAAGATGCAAAAGCGATAACGTTCGAAATTAGACGCTCCATCGGCGCAAGTGTCTTATTCCACACAATAGAGGTCTATTTGGAGTTCAAGAGAGCAACCACACCTACATGACAGATCATATTACGCCGAAAGGCGTAATAGAGCAGTGTAAATAACAATATTAGGTTGTTATTATTAGTTAATACTAACTATAAGCAACAAAAAGGCTTTGAAAGAACAGGAAAACAAACAAGTAAGTAGCCGCTACTAATTCCAGGTGCAACTATAAGTCTTGCTGCCCTGCATGACTAAAGAAAGGCCCGCTGACCTTATACTTTGCGGTAGGTGGTCTTTTTACAGAATATTTCGAAATGGAAGACGTTTTTTTTTTTTTATGCTGCCGACACCTTGCACTTACTTACGCGTTCCCCGGCTGTTCTTTTTCACTATACACGGCTGAAACATCGCGGCTGCATTACAATTTTTTATTTGAGCGTGTAGAAGGCGTTTCGAGTTCATTATCATGTGTTATTTTACAGTCCTCCCAAGCGCAAAAAATTACGACCTTAAAGCAAACGATGCGACGCTTAGCTATTAGTACTTTACTTAGAAAAGCTGGTACATTGCGATGCGACAAATCTTAGATATAATCTCGCCTAGAAATTTAGAACACTACTCGCAAAGGGCACCGCTGACTAATGCGACACCTAAAATTATGAACATATACAGCGCTACCTATCCTGTACGACGGGACACAACACCATGTCCGGCGCATTTGCATGCCCTAAGCCTGGGACTCCCGTGAAAGAGTGAAAATGAAATTCAGAGCACATGTCAAGTGAGCAATATTCTTTGCTAGAAATTAGTCCTGAATAATGAAATTCCTATATGTGACGTGAACATACTGAGACTGTTTATTTGCATAAGAAATTAACGAGACCTACCGGAACTCCTACGGACGATGGCTACTGCAGAAAAAAAAAGTGCACAAGGATTGCATCAAAATGGAGCACTTCTCATTCTGGACGTCGCTGTCATGTTGCATTGTTCGAAAATTGATGTGCATCAGTTATCGGGATCACACGGCTGGTACAATTTGGGGTGTTTAAATAATTTCTCAGAACATGCCACGCTTTTTATTTCATGTCAGAAGATTCATTATTCATTGTTCAACAGCCTTGTCATTTTACGGAGGGGTAATAACTTCTGCATTGAATGAATGGAATGAATGCATAAATTTCTGCATTAACTGCATTAAATGAATGGAGACGTATGAGGTTTTTTGTGAACATGGGTATTTTAGATCGTTTTTCTTTTAGCCACATCTACGACGCACACATGCAGACATTACAATCGTCATAAAAGACGTCAGCTGCAGCTGCCTCAAATTGGGTCGGCTGTGTCTTTATGCAGGTAGATAGCTTCACTTGGATAAGCCTGGGAGGGCGCCGATATTGAAGTGGTATAGGTGAACCAAGACACAATTGTTCGGTGAGAGGAATGCATAAATTTTTCAGCAGCTAGCCGTTATCTGAATTTAATGCTACCGCTTTCTTTCTTTCTTTGTAACGAGTCATCAATATTTACAGTGAGAAAATTCCCCAAACTCCGCGAATACATTTACATGCTGTCGTAAAGGTGGACTTAAGTTGAGACTCTTGCTTCACAGTCTAGACGTTGACTAATGAAATAGGTACCAAGTAGCAGCAATAGCCTAATAATAGACTAAGCCAAAACAATAAAAAAAAGGTGGAAAAGTTTTCAACTTGGACAGCCCGCTACATGTTCTTACCAGCCGAGTCAGGCTTCAGGACTTCATCTGGAAACGTGAGATATTCCAAATATCAAACGATGAAATTTACAACAAACGAAGCCCGAATTTTTAGGCACACTTCTTTGTTTGTCTACTCATCTCACGAATGAGCATGGTCACCTTGTTAAACGGAAACATCGCATGAATGGATGGCAAAATAATTTGCCAATAAAACGGCTCCAATACAAGTGAGTCGAAAAGAAGTACATTAGAAACAGCTTGCTAAATCACGCCTAATTCCACGAACCGGTCGCATATATCTGCCTCCACATTTAGCATTTTTGTCTGGATCAGCTTCCGCAGATAAGTTCTGCGGAAGACTGAAAATGTACGATTCAATAAACGAAAAGAAAACGGCTTATGCGGAGTGGATTTGTCATATTGGGAGCCTCTGCTCTCCGAAACTTAGTTAAGAGATCTACTTGCCGTTTAGTTAGTCGAGATGGTTGAGCAACCGCCACGGAAAGGCGTTGATCTCGTGTTCGATCGCCTTTTCGGGTGAATTTCATTTCTATAGCAGTTATACTGACTCTATAGGCGCATTTCTCCCGTCGGCGTCGCCGTCGCCGTGACGTTCCCCATAAAGTCCAAGGGCGATAGAAGCGTCGCCGCGCGCGTAATACTGTATCGCGGCTAAATCTTGTATACGGGGAGGAAGTGCAGCGTCTCCCGTCGCGCGCTGGGCTCCGGGGAGAGGGTAGTGAGAGACGGGGGCAGTTGTACTGCGGGCGTCCTGGGTGGCAGCTCGAACGTCAATTCTTTCGCTGCTGCAGCCCCGTCGCCTCACTTCAGCGCTTTGACAGCAAATTTCCGCGGTCATTGAGTGAGATGTGTTCATGGTACCATTTTTCGCGCATGCCACCATGCTTGTCAATTTAGTCAGTGTGCCTAAGATTAAAGGTTTGTACGGCCGATAGGACTACGGTCCTTACATTCGCATAACTGTCCAGTAATTTGCTACCAGCAATCGATTCTTTGCCTTTCGGGCGAAACTGCGACATATATTATTTGCGAAGTTTTTTTTAGAAGCCCCTTTAGTTTTTGTATGTGATTAGTATTCTTAGGGTACTTCGCAAAGTTTCCGGTTGCTATATATCTATCCTTCTATATATATCCATCTATTTATGTATCTGTCTGTCTGTCTATTTATGTATAAATAATTTCCCGCCATGTTGGTGACTGGGTATGGACTCTGGATATGTGGCAGTGGATACATGACACTGCATCCGTGCCGCTGTTCAATTATCTTCGTTGATTCCAACTGGAAGCACTTTTCATGTGCCAATTAGTTTGGGCCGCTCTTTGATGCCAACCTGAGCAACTGTCTATGAGCCACTGTGTATGCGTCGCTCTTCAGTGATAAATGCAATGCTTTATAAGTTGCAATATTGCCACTGAGTGAACCCGTGCCACGCGCAGACTTTGCGTTGGTGCCACTAAATAGCGCAGCGTGTGCAATGGGACGCGCTAGAGAAGGAGCTCGGCGGCATACAAATTTGTACTTTGCCAATATGGTGTGTTGCTACGTTGCTTCAATTCTAATCGAAGAAATGTCGACATCCATCGTAAGCGTTGAATTTATCAAGATTACTTGGTGTCCTTACCAGGCGATTCCGGACTCAAGGGCCCCTCTGAAAACGTAAAGGTTTCCAAATATCAAGCAGCGAAATTTTAACAGTAAACGAAGGCCGACTTTTTTGCAACTCTTCTTGACCCATCCGTTGATCTCTTGAATTAGTACCGCCATCTTGTACAACAAAAAATTGATATAAATGAAAAAATGTAACCCTTAAAACTGTAACAACCAACTTGGGTCACTGGGTATGAGCTAATTGCATCTGATTTCCACGAACAGGTTGCATACGTCTTCCTACTCATTTATCATATCTGTGAAATCTATATTTCTGACAGATTAGTTCTGCGAAAGCTTGTAAGATGAAGTACTAATCAATAAACATCAAATTCACATTACCTTGCGGGCTTTGGCAGAGTTCATTTGTCATATTTGGAGTCTGTGGTCTCCCAGTTGTCAATTTATTCAGCATAGTTATGACATCTGCTAGCCTTTTGGCAAGCTGAGATGATTGAGTGACCATCCTGGAAAGGCGTTGGTCCCTTGTCCGATCGTCATTCCAGGGCGAAGTTTTTATGTCAAGTTTTTTAAAAGAAGCCTCTTGTTTTTTTTAATGCGATTAGCATTCTTGGGTACTTCACGAAATTTCCGGAGGCTATCTATCTATCTATCACTAACCATTTCCCCGGCAAATCTATCTACCTATTTATCTATCTATCGCTAACCATGTTCCCGGCAAGTTGGGTCAATGGGTAGGCAGTCCATGATTTAATGGGTAGCTCATCGGGCTGATGTGCTCATGGAACTGTATTCGAAACTGACCGTCGGTCCAATATGGGTCACTCGGCAAGTGGCACTGGATATCTGTCACCGTTCATTGAATCACTATGATGCCAACTGGGAGCTCTCAAAATGTACCACGTAGTCTGTGCAGCTCTTCAGTGAACCTCTTATACGCCAACCTGAGTAACTAGGTATGTTCACTGGGTGACAAAAATAATCCCCTTGTAATTTCTGCGATAGCGCGGAGAAATTGAACGCGTCCCTCGCGTAAACTTCACGGTAGCACCGCTAGATAGCGTAGCGTGTGCCGAGAGGCCAGTTGGACCCGTAGGTAACGTATAGCATTCACATTCCAGAAACAATTAGATTGTAAGAGGATGCAAGCCCTCAACCGCTCAGCAGTTGAAATATGCAAGAGCCGTTTAGAGTATTGGAGGGAAAAGGCAGGGAAGAGATTGATACGACTGGATCCGTTAAAGGCACAGGTAGCGGTTCAAGGTAGATAGAGAAGTTTTGGGAAAGAGAAGAAAGATTATTGAGATGTATGCAAATGTGCTGGAAGGAAAACATGTATAGCATACCGGATTATCTCAATCAGGCAAGGTGACTATTTCTCACCACCCAGTTTCAAAGGGAATGCCAGTAACTCATCAACATCATCATCAAGCCCGAAAAAAAAACCAGCACAGCTGTATATACGTATCGACGTTGGCAATATGGTGCATCGCTAGATAGCTTCAATTCTAATCGCATTAACGTCCACACCCACCGTAGCTTTTGCAGCGAAGCTGCATACCGCTATCAGCCATGAAAATTTACGTATCGTTGGAGTAAGAAAAAAACGCCAGCCCAAAAAGTTTATACAAACAGCCTATATTCTTTTAAATCAGGCATACAGCACACAGCTCAGCACTCGTTATCAAAAGAAAAACCACAAAACCTGCATCAAAGCCACATGGTGGATGATAATGAGTGTGTGAACAATGGTAACACCCTTCATCGCGTTCCAGTATAGATTAGGTTTGCAGCTGCTTCGATAGGGGTTGACATCATTCAAAACCTTCGTGTGAGGTGCAAACCGTATGTAATGTATGTTATTGACGTCTGCGAATAATGCGAAGCACGTTGCTTCTCCCGCGTGCATTTCCTGGTAAAGATTACGGTTGCGTAAGCTACTCCGAGTGGAAAAGTACCCAACAGCATAGAAATCACCTAGTGACGTCACCACGGTCTAGCAACTCATTCAGTTCATTCCAGGCTACCATGGGTAGACCACGGAAAGTAAGGACGCCAGAAGAACAGCATGAATATAATGTCGTTACGTAATAAAGCGTACGCTTAGGTGCATTTCACTTGTCTCTCGTTTCACTCTTTGTAGAGCCACATGTGTGAATTGAAGCGACGTGACTATGGGTAATCGTTGTGGGTGTCGATTACAGCTTCGCTGTCCAACAACATTCATAGCTTGGATTGGAGCCACAGTTCTCTTTTTAATTGTGCAAGCATACCCATGTTCTAACACAATAAAACCTGCTTATTCTTACCAGGCGATCCAGCCCTCCAGAGTTCCAGCGGAAACGTGTAATTATCCAAATATAAAGCAGAGAAATTTAGCAGCGAACGAAGACTGAATTTTCAGCAAATCTTCACGACTCATCTGCTGATCTCTTGAATTATCATGATCATCTTGTGCAGCCTAAAATTTATATAAATGGATGATAAACTAATGGACTCACACAAACTGTAGAAGCCTTAGCGAAGTGAAAACTTTTTGATTGAAATCCACTAACTGATTCCCACTTATTGCCATGAACATGATGCATAAAACTTCATCCACGGTTACCACTTCTATCACGCCTATATTTCTGGCAAATTAGTTCTGAGGAAGCATGAAAGGTGACGGACAATCCAAGAAACGCGAAATTGCCATCCCATTGTGGGCTTTTGTAGAAGTCATTTGCCATGGAGTCTCTGGTCTCTGAACTGTCGGTTTATTCGGGCTAGTGATGAGATCTGCTAGCCTTTTGGTCAGCCGAAATTGTTCAGCAACTACCCTGGAAAGGTGTCGATCTTGTGTTCGAAGTCCTTTCCGGGCTGAATCTTTATAGAAGCAGAAACATTTATGAGAATCCCCTTGGGATTTTTTAAAGCTTTTATGCGATTAGTATTTTATGCGATTACATTATGTATTTTTTAGAGATACCTTACAGGCCCCTAGAGGCATAGTGTAAGGTAGGAGAGTACAATAAAAAATTATAACTTACACAATAGTTAGAATACATATGTGAATACATATACAAAAATGTAGGGTAAGAAACGTGCTGATATACTATATAGTGTTACAATATTACCTAGGAAACAAACCGAATGCTCTGGACGTGACAGCTCATTTAACAATGAAATACCACACAGTAAACTTGGTCAACAGAATTACAGGGCTAGCGAGGCATAATTAGGTTACAACAAAACAGTATTTAAGGCGTAGTTGCACATTAATAACGGGAAAGGCAATGACAATAATATGTCAGGTTATGTAGAGTGGCTAGAAAAATGTGTTGTTAGAAGAAGCCGGAAATTTTTTTGGGCACTTTCATAAACTATGGTTTTAAGGAAGTTTGTTCCAAAAACGAATGGCTCTCGGAAGAGCGGAGCAGTTAAATGAATTAGTCTTTCCGCTGATGCGCATGCACTTGAACCGATTGTACAACCACTGTGACCTGTAATGAGGAGTTTCAAGAGGCAACTGATGGCGCTGTGTTATGGACCTACTTATGAAATAAGGATAGCAGGGCTATATCACGATGATCATGCAAGGGATGTAGTGACAGGTCGAGTTTAATTTGTGTTATGCTTTTGTTATAATCATAAGAACGTGATATAAAACGCGCTGCCCTATTCTGAGTAGATTCGAATTTTTTGCAAATATTTTTGATGGGGAGACCATACGGTTCAGCGTATTCAAGCTGAGGTCGTACAAATGTTAGGTAAGCTATTTTGCGAATATCTTTAGTAGAATTATATAACTTTCCGCGTATGTACCCTAATGATCTCGAGGAATTAGCGCATTTGTATGCAATGTGCGTTGACCACGAAGACCAGCAGTCTTCGTGGTCACGTGTCCATTACTTCACAAAGCTTCCGGGGCTGGCTATCTATCTTTCTATCTATCTATCCATCTATTTATCTGTCTATAGCCATTTTCGCGCCAAGTTTGGTCACTGGGTAGGTATTCCAAGGTCTAATGAGCAGCTCAGCGGTCTGATGTGCTCCAGAAGCAGGATTTGAAACCAACCATGGGATAAACTTAGTCACTGGGTATGGACAGTGGATATATGGCGCTGCATGCATGGCACTGGATCCATGCTGGTCATCAATGAACCTCTTCGGTGCCAACATGGCAGGTGGGTATTTGCCACTGTCTATGGGTTGCTTTTCAATGAGAAGTGCAATGCTTTATAAGTTCTGCCATAGGGCCTCGGAAACGAATCGTGTGCAGCGAGAACCACCAGAAAAGGAGTCAGATGGCATACACATTTCGACTTTGTCAATATGACGTGTCGCTCACTTCCTTCAATGCTCATTTCACTAACGTCTAGATCCATAGTAATTTTTCAATTTAGCAATGTTACATATTCTTACCAGGCGATAGCGGATTCAAGAGTTGATCTGAAAACGTGAAAAGTTCCACATATCAAGCAGTGAACTTAGCCTCAAATGAAGGCGTAATCTTCAGCAGATCTTCGTGACACGTGTGCTGATCTCTTGCTTTAGCCCGGGTATGTTGTACAGCAGAAAATTTACACAAAAGTATAGTAACAAATTCTAACCATTAAATCTGTAGCAACCTTAGCAAGTTGAGAACTCTATTTGGCAACTGCTAGCTAATTCACCCTTCATTCCACGAACAAATCTATAAATCTTCCTGCACGTTTAGCATTTCTGTATAACCTATATTTGTGGCAAATTAGTTCTCCGGAAGCCTGCAACATAACAGACGATAGAAGAAACGAAGTATATTGTCACCCAACTGTTTGCTTTGATAGAAGTGATTTTTCATATTGGGAGAGACTGGGCTTCTAATTGCCAATTTATCCAGCCTAGTTATGAGATCAAGTAGCCTTTTGGTTAACTGAGGCGGTTGGGCAACCACGCAGTGAACGCGTTGGTCCCATGTTCCATCACCGTTGCCGTGCGAATTTTTCACTAGATGCGATGATCTTGCTGTGAGAAACCCCTTAGAGCTTTGTTTATAGATTTGGGCTACCCTCGTGTGGATTAAATTTTCCCCAATCAAGAACGTAAGTCAGTGGATAGCCAGATTTGAGTTGCTACGAGATTAAATCAAACAAATCAAGATATCCTTTCTGATGTGTGGACCGAGACACCGTGGAAAATAATTGTTCTTACGACAAGTTTCTGCTGATGCCCTGTTGTTTATAGAGCTGCCTTGACTTTGGTAACCATTTTCGAGACAAACTCTGTACAGGTGATCATATTCACATTATACCATTTCATTTGATGCCTGGGTAGAGATGATCGCAAGGGTAGTTTTCTGTTTATTCGTTTTGGTCATGCCTAAGATAGCATTACCGCAAGTGCAAATAAAGGGACCCTGAAACGATTTTGACAATTTTTTACAAAGAGTCGTTACGGTAGTTCCTTCGGATCATTAATTGACGCATCTAAGTGCTCTGAATAAAGCGTGTAATTTATTACAAGGTTTTAAAAAGGCACATCGCTAACGATCGCAGCACACCACTCGGATGAGTTTTAAACCGCCCCGGACCATTTGACGCGATTTCACCATATCACGCCAGTAGGTCGACCTATCCGATAGGCTGCCCTGGCCATGTCATCGATAATTTTTCCAACATCATGGTGAACATATGTTGTTCGTAATAGTTGGAATTTTAGTTAATTTGTTTTATAAAAAGAAAGTAACAGAAAGGAATGCACTAGGACAGTGTATCACTACACTCTTGAAAACACTTCCGGCACCCATGTGTCATCTGCTTGTGTTACAACGTGCTGCATGTTGACGCGAGTTGCGCGGTCTGTGTTGGTCGCAATCTGTCTTTTCGAGAGCACCGCGGTTCGCCCTTGCGTTGTGGGCTGCAAACGTAGCGATCGGCGACATGTCAAGCTGCGACATCGTGTCCCTCTGTAAGGCTAACATGCGAGCGAAGTGGCTGCAGCGCTGGTTGTGGGTATTCGATCGGCACCGGCGTCTACGCGTTTGCGGCCGTCACTTCACGTCGCAGAATGACTATACACCACAGCAGTGACTCGCGTGTCCGGTATTCGGTTAAACCCAAGCTCAAGCTGACTGCGCCAGGCGTTTTACGGGATGAGCAGAAGCGCAAACGTGAACGGCCTGGACGGTGCAGCCGCCTGGTGGCACAGAGCTGATCCAAACACTGAACTAATATAGCAATAATCAAGTGTATTCTACTTTGCTCCTGCTGTAAATTTTTGGAAGGAGCGTAATCGTGAACACGTTGTTTTTCTAGATGTTCAAAATGTTTTATACTTGGTTACAGCAATATTAGCTATTTCTTTGGCTGGTTAAGCTCTGCGCCACCAGGTGGCTGGACCATGCAAACTGAATTTCGACCAATCAGGCCTCTCACTCGGCTCACTTACGTCTGCGCTGACTGAAGCTCCGTCCCCACGCGCCTTAGTTTACGCTTCCACCCACCCGCCAAAATACACAGCTTGACTGTGGTTACCGGAGTAACGGACGCGCTCTGTGCTGTGACAGGACGCTCGCAACGCACGCTACTTCGAAGTTCTCGCTTGAGATCGAGTGCTTGGCGGTTGGCAGAGCGGTTGGGTTCCAAGAAAACCGGAAGTAGATAACTCGACGTCATGACGTAGGGCCTGTGAAGGCGGAGCTTAGCCCCGATCGCTCGGCGAACGAGTTGAGGGGGAAAAGCATAGCTAGGGAGGAGGGTAACTTGTAATCGCCCGCAGGTCTCTTATTATGAGAGGCTTCACACAAATATTTGTGCGAATGTTTCACTGTAGCTCTACCCTAAGCGTCTACAAAATTTGTCTGAACCGTTTCAGGGACCCTTTAATACGACCAGCTGCGCCTGGGGCATTCTTTAATATATTCTCTAACCACAACGATAAACACTATTTTATTTTACAAAAAGGAAGAAAAGGCAGCAGGAATATCAGCATTAATTACGAAAATAGCTAACTTTGTGAAATGTTCAATGATGAGGGCGTTGAGAGGGACTGCTTAAAAACGGAGCGCTGTCCCGGCGCTTAGACTGCAAAGATACTAGTAAGTCCAGCGATGACTTAGTGGATATCACATGCTCGAACTTACCTTTATAAAGTGACGGGACCTGAGGTAACCGAGCTGTAGAAGGAGAATTAGCTTTTAGACAAATTGAAATCTGTACCGTAATTAAAAATAATGAACACATTTCTACGTAGGTGAGTACGAAAGCATTACGACGTCTCTGCGATGACGAATCGGCCTCGTTCGTGTACTTGCGTAGACGCCCAAAGAAGCTCGGTGCAGCTACTTACTGAGAAGTCGAAGGTTCGTTCATCGTACCGCAGGACAAAACTATCATCGCACCGATTGGCAGCGCAGCGGCGCGCAGGTGCTGCCAGGCAACGTAAAGCGTACACATTTGAGAAGCACTTAGTTCTAAGTGTATGGAAGTAGAAATATGTCGGCAGTCCAAATAAGCAAGAAACATTTTAGTGTGTTGGTGGAAAAAACACACGGAAAGGGATTGATACAACCGGATCCGTTACAGGCATAGGTGGCGGTACACTGTAGGCAGAGAAGTTTTGAGGAATAGAAGAAAGATGAAGGAGATGTATACAAATATGCTAGAACTAAAGGCACTTATAGCATACCTGGTTACCTCAAGCAGGCAAGGTGACAATTTTACCACACCGTTTTAAAGGGAATGCCAGTAAATCGTCACCAAGCACGAAAAAAAGGAGAAAAGCTGCACACACGGTTCGACGTTGGCAATATGGTGCGTCGCTACATTCCTTCAATTCTAATCGCACTAACGTCTACGTCCATCGAACGTGTTTAAAAGCGCAGCTTTATGTGTGTATTCGAAATTTTTGTACAGAAAACTATCATCATCAGCATTGGCTCGAGCATCGTCTTCTTTTTCCGCAGTTGGCTCGCTGGCGCCCGTCGGGTTGCGCTCGTGCTCGGCACACGCTGGAGCCACAGCTCCCGCGTTCGCCATCGTCGTCTTCTTCCACAGCTGACTCCGTGGTCGCTGATCATTCCAGCATAGAATTGCACTTGTCTTCGTCGTAGTGGGGAGGCCGCGTTTATAGGGGTATGAGCAATTGCTCAAGGGGGGGTATGAGTCATTTATTGTCTTACGTAACGCACAGATTTTATTTTCAAGCAATTTACTTGCGAAGAATCCAAGCGCCAATGGTGGGCGAATGCTGCTAACCACGCCGCCGAGCAAACTCGGAACATCGAACGAAAACGGCAACGGTTGACTGCGGCTATACCGTCAGTGACGTCGTTCTCTCCGTCGCAGCCGAACGTGTTTGTAACCGCATACCTCAGGAATAATTTAATGAACCATCAGCATTAACTCAATGATAAACACTGGAACCAAAAGTTTCAGCTTCGCTGGTTAACAACCATCTTCACAGAGTGGAAGGGCAGACGAATTTTTAAAACTTGGCAAGCTTACATTGTGTTCTCAAATAATTAAACCTGCATATTCTTACCAGGCGATACAGCCCTCGAGAGTGCACCTGGAAAAGTGAAAGTTTGCAATAATCAAACAGTGAAATTTAGTAGCAAACACCTGCCGAACTTTTAGCAAGCTTCGTAAATCATCTGCTATCTCTTCCAATTGCCATGGCTATCTTGTACAACCGAAAGTTTATATAAACACATGCTAATTTATTAGACCCATAAAAACTGTAGAAACCTTAGCCAAGTGAAAACTGTTTAACTGAAATCCGCATCTAATTTACGCTTGTCGCCACGAACAGGTTGCATAAATCTTTCCCCGCGTTCACCTTTTTTATTACACTTGTTATCATCTATGACCATCATCACCATCATGAGCCTATATTTATGTCCACTGCAGGACGAAGGCCTCTCCCTGCGATCTCCAACTACCTCTGTCTTGCGCTCGCTGACTGCAACTTGCGCCTGCAAATTTCCTAAATTCATCACCCAACCTAGTTTTTTGCCGTCCTCGACTGCGCTTCCCTTCTCTGGGTATCCATTCTCTAACTCTAATGGTCAATCCGGTTATCCATCCTACGCAATACATGGCCTGACCAGCTCCATTTTTCCTCCTAATGTCAACTAGAATATCGGCTATACCCGTTTACTATTTTATCCACACCGCTCTCTTCCTGTTTCCTAACGTTAGGCCTAATACCTTTTGCTCTATCGCTCTTTGTGCGGCCCGTAACTTGTTCTCTAGCTTTTTTATTAACCTCCAATTTTCGGTCACCATATGACAACACCGGTACAATGCAAGTATTGTACACTTTTCTTTTCAACGTCAGTGGTAAGCTCCCAGTAAGGATCGGGCAATGTCTACCGTATGTACTCCAACCCAACTTTATTCTTCAGTAAACTTCTTTCTCATAATCATGGTCCCCTGTGAGTTTGACCTAGATAAACGTACTCCTTTAAAAACTGTAGAGGCTGACCGGCGATCCTGAATTCTTGCTCCCTTGCGAGGACGTTGAACATTATTTTTGTTTTCTGCATAATAATCTTCGACCCCACGCTTACACTTTCTCGGTTAAGGTCCTCAATCATTTCTTGTAATTTGTCCCCATTGTTGCTGAATAGGACAATGTCATCTGCAAACCGAAGGTTGCCGAGATATTCGCCGTTGACCCTCACTCCTAAGCCTTCCCAGTCTAAGAGCTTAAATACTTCTTCTAAGCAAGCCGTGAATAGCATTGGAGACATTGTGTCTCCTTGCCAGACTCCTTTTCGGAAAGGTAACCTTATACTTTTCTTGCGGAGAACCAAGGTAGCTGTAGAATCCTTGCAGATACTTGACAAGATATTGACGTATGCATCCTGTATTCTTTGCAATACCTGTATGACTGCTGGGATCGCTGCTGAATAAAATGCATTTTCATAATCTACGAAAGCCATATAGAGAGATTTATTGTACTGGATTTGACCCATCGTAGAATATCCCTTCCTGAAGCCAGCCTGTTCACGTGGTTGACTGAAGTCAAGTGTTGCACTGATAATATTGCAAATTATCTTGGTGAATATCTTATATATTACGGAAGGCAAGCTAATGAGTCTATAATTCTTCAACTCTTTAACGTCTCCGTTCTTGAGGATTAATATAATGTTGGCGTTCTTCCAACTCTCTGGTACACTTGAAATCATGAGGCATTGCATATAAACAGCCGCAAGCATTTCAATCATGATATCTCCGCCATTTCTGATTAAATCGACTGTTATTCTATCTTCTCCAGCAGCCTTTCCCCTGGTCATGTCTTGCAAGGTCCTTGTAACTTCAGCGCAGGTTATAGAGGGAGCCTCTGTATCCTGTTCATCAGTACTTCGAATGAAAGTATCTGGCTGCTCTGGAACTATACAGGTCATGATAGAATGCTTCCACTTCCTTTACTATGTCATCGAAACCGCTGATGATATTACCGTGCCTATATCTCCGTGAATACATCTTTCTTTGTCCTATGCCAAGTTTTCTTGTCACTGATTTCATGCTGCGTCCATATTTTGCTCCCTGCCTCAATATATACCACGTTATAATTTCAAAAAATCCCTTCATTCTTGTTGATCAGTTTTGACAGGTCAGCGAATTCTCTCTGATCTCTCGAGTTTGCCACTTTCATGTTTTGTCGTTTCTTTGTTAGGTCCTTTGTTACTTGGGAGAGCTTACCTACTGTTTTTTGGCCATTGTGCCTTACCACCCACTTCAATTGCTGCTCCTGAGATCAGCCTAGTTACGGTTTCATTCATTACCTCTATGTTGTCTTCTTCTTCCTGTACTAAAGTTGCATATTCTTTTGCGAGTACCAGCCTGAATTTTCTGATTTTACCCTTACTGCGTCTAGGTTGGCTTGTTTCCTCTTGACTAATTTTGCTCTTTCTCTCTTCGAATTGAGAGAGTTCTTACACCTCACTAACTTATGGCCACCGCACTTTATCCTACCTAACACTTCTACATCGTGCAGTACGCTGGGGCTGGCAGAGAGCATGAAATCACTTGCATTCCTTGTTTTTCCATTAGGGCTTTTCCAGGTCCACTTCCTGTTGCTGCGCTTACTGAAGAAGGTATTCATTAATCGGAGCCTATTTCTTTCCGCGAATTTCAGCAACATATCTCCTGTAGCGTTCCTAGAATCGATGCCATAGTTGCCAATTGCTTGCTCACCAGCCTGCCTTCTCCCCACATTTGCATTGAAGTCGCCCATGACTACAATATAGTGAGTTTTCACCTTTATCATTGCAAATTCGACGTCTTCATAAAACTGTTCTATTTCTTCATCATCAGGACTCGAGGTTGGGGCGTAGGCTTGTACTACCTTCATTCTATGCCTCCTATTCAGCTTTATTACGACAACTGCTACCCTATCATTAATGCTATAGAATTCATCAATGTGGCCCGCTATGTGCTTATGGACTAGAAATCCTACACCGAATTATCTCTTATCTGGAAGACCTCTGTAGCAGAGGACGTGGTCGTTAGTCAGCACTGTGTAAGCCTCACCAGTTCTAACCTCACTAAGGCCAATAATATCCAAGGCAATGCCTGCTAATTCCTCATATAGTCTTGCTAAGCTAGCCTCACTCAAGAGGGTGCACGTGTTGAACATTGCCAGGTTGAGTTTCCAGTGGTGGCCTATCCGTACCCAGAGAATCTTCACGACTTTCTGCCGCGTTGCAGGTCTGACCGCCGCCTTGGTCAGGTTCTCAGGGGCCACTGGGTACGGAGGGCGAGGGGTAATTGTAGGTGTCATGAGGGAGGTAGGGGCCGAATTCCCCTTCTGGTGAAGGAGTGACGTTGTTGAAGCTTAGTGGGCCTTCCTAATTTGGTTGCACCTGGACTAGTATAGCCCCACAAGCTCTCGGCGATTTTTTGCCGGTGTTAGGCGCCGCTCCATACCTGAAATGTAGTGGACTGGAGGAAGATTCGAACTTTCGACCTTAAAATTAGAAGCCGGGTGTTCTACCTCGGCTCCACGGCACAACATATTACGCTTTTATTTCTAGGTAATTAGTTCTATGATATCCTGCAAGGTCAGGACGACATAAAAACGAAAAATTGTTGTCCTATTGCGGGCTTTGGCAGACGTAGTTTGCCATACTTGAAGTCTAAGGATTCCGAATGGTCTACTCATTCGGCGTCGCTCTGAGATCAAGTAGCCTGGAAGGGCGCTGGCCCGTGTTCGATCGCCATTCAAACGGGAATTGTTCACTATATTCAAAGCTTTCCTTGTGAGAAACTACTCAGTTTACTTTTGAGCTTTGGCCTACACTGATTTTTATTAAACTTCCCATTCAAGAATACATGTGTGTGGATAGGACAACTGAGCTTCTGTGAAAATAAATTATAAAAATCAGGATACCTTTCACGATGTGTTCGTCCAGACACTGTTTGCAATCCAGGTGCTCACGAAGACCGTCTGCTGTCGCCCAGTTATCTGCAAAGATTAACACATTCACATTAATTTTCATGAAATGCTTAGGTATAGACGGCCACAAGGGTTGTGGGTTTACTCTTTTTGTTCATGCGTAAAATAGGAACAATAGAAGCCAAACTAATAGGAGCAACTATGGCAGGTTTACTTCATAAGTACATTCTATCTCTAAATACTTCGATAGAGAATGCATTTTACTTTACAGAAATAAAGAAAGAAGTCAGCAGGACTAGTACCATTTACCTTGAAAATATTTAGCTTCACAAAATGTTCAAGGTTGAGTATGTTGCGAGTGACTTCTTAAGACAGTCACGCTGTCACAGCACTTAAAACTCAAGAGCATGTCCATCGGTTACCTAGTGGACATCACATTGCGGTTCTTGAGTTGCAGAATGAGAAACAGCTTTTAGGCAAATTGTAATGCTTCCCGTAAGCCAAAAGCAAGGAAACTTGGGCATCTCCACATGGATGAACGCGAAAACTTTCCGACATCTCTCCGAAGATGCTTCCATCTTGTTCGCTTGGCATTCAGGAGAGCCGGTTGCAGCTATTGACTGAGAAGCCGACGTCGAAGGTTCGTTCATCGGAGCGCACGACAGAACTCATCACCTCACTGACTGGCAGATCCCTGACGTATCGCGTTCAAATTCCGGAAGCCATTACACCCTAAGTAGAGGGAAGCAGCATCTGGTGGGCACTCCACATAATCAAGAGACTTTTAAAGTTTCGCTGGAAAAAAAGCAGGGAAGACATTGAGAGAGCAGGATACGTTACAGGCATATATAGGCAGCATATGTAGCGGTTCCAGGCAGATAGAAATATTTGGAGGAAGAGAAGAAAGATTAAGGACATGTATACAAAAATGCTAGAACGAAAAGCATGTGTCGCATACCTGATTACCTCAATAATTAATAAAGGCGGGATAGTCGCTTTGACTTCATTATGGAAACATTTGCGCACACTAAACACAACACAACAAGGACAACACCACAAGGACACAAAGACCACAAGCTTGTGGTTCTTTTCGTGTTGTCGTCGTTTAGTGTGCGCAAACTTTTCCACGCTGATAACCTCAAGCAGGCAAGGTGACTATTTATCACCCCCCCGCCCTGTTTCAAAGGGAATGCCAGTAAATTATCACTATCATCAAGCACCAAAAGAGGAGCACAGTTTCATAAACATTTGGACGTTGGCAATATGGTCAGTCGCTACATTCCTTCAATTCTAATAGCACTGACGTCCACATCCATTGTAGGTGTCTATTTTGCAAGCTTACTACGTGTTCTTACCCAATTAAACCTGCTTATTCTTACCAGGCGATCCAGCCCTCGAGTGTGCACCTGGAATCGTGAAAGTTTCCAACTATCAAGCAGTGAAACTTAGCAGCAAACTAAGGCCGAACGTTTAGCAAATATCGTGACTCATCTGCTGGTCTCTTGAATTACTACGGCCATCTTGTATAGCCGAAAATTTATATAAATAGATGGTAAAACAATGAAACCATTAAAACTACATTACCATTGTGGAAGTGGGAACTCTTTAATTGAATACAGCTTAATATTTCACGCTTATGGGCACGAACAGGTTGCATAAACCTTCCTCCCCGTTTGCCATTTCTGTCAAACCAATATATCTCGCATGTTAGTTCTGCGTAATCCTACAAGGTGAGGGACGATCCAATAAACGTAAAATTTTCATCCCATTACAATCTTTCGCACACGTAGTCTGCCATATTTGGAGTCCCTCGGCTCCGAATGGTCGACCCATTCAGCCAATTCTGAGATCAACTAGCCTGTTGGTTAGCTGAGATGGTTGGACAAACCACTCCAAAAAGGACTTAGACACTTGTTCATGGACCCCTGTAGCAACCCTCGCTATTCAAGTACGAATTTTTCACTACATGCGAAGCTTTCCTTGCGGGAAACCGCTTAGAGTTTTCTTTGAGCATTCGGCTACATTGATGTGGATTAAAACTTGCCATTCAAAGACGTCTGTGTACGGATAGCAGAGCTGAGTTTCTATGAAAAGGAAAAACAGAAAACATGATACCTATTTTGATGTGGTCCGTCCGACAACGTGAGCAATCAAGTTTCTCACGAACATCTGCTGCTTCCGCCCAGCTATCTGTAAAGGTTAACATATTCACAATAACTTTTCATTTGATTTTAGATAGAGAGGGCCACAAGGGTAGTTCAGGGTTCACTCTACACGGTCATGCCTAAAATAAAGACCATTGAAGAGAGTATCTAAATACTTCGATAGACATTGCATTTTACATTACAGAAATGAAGTTAAACGTTAAATGCACAAACCAAGATCTGATTATGAGGCACGAAGTAGTGGGGGACTCCGGAATAATATGGACCACCAGAGGTTCTTTAACGTGCACCTAAACCCAAGTTCACGGGTGTTTTCGCATACGTGTACTTAGATTTAGGTGGACGTTAAATAAGGAAAACAAGACAGCAGGACTGGTACCATTATTCATGAAAATGATTACGTTTACAAAATATTCAATGCTGAGTATGTAGAGAGTGACTGCTTAAGAAAGGCGTGCTGTCACAACATTAGACTCAAGAGGTATGTGCATGTCGAGCGATTACTTAGTGGACATCACATGATCGCACTTACCTCTCTGGAATGACGAAGATTGGCGCAATCGAGCTGCAGAAGGAGAACAAGCTTTTAGGCAAATCGAAATCTTTCCTGCAAGTAAAATAAATCAAGAGCACTTAACAATATCTGCCGTCATCAATGCTAAAGCTTTGCGACGTCTCTCCGATGACGTCTCGACCTCGTACGCATGTTTACGTGGACCGCCCAAAGGAGCCGGGCGCGGCTACTGGCTGAGAAGTCGAAGTCGAAGATTTGTCCATAGTTGCCGCTTCCCGACAACTGCAGCTCACGCAAGTGTAATCTTTACCGGTAAACCCTTGCGGCGAATGCTGTGCCCGAGGGCGAGTTTTCTGGACGTTTTTTTTCCTGTTTCCCAAGCACGGCCGGCGCAGTCGCTGCAGGTGTTTGATGTATGGATGGATGCTGGATAAATGCGATCAGAGTCCCCATTAGGTGGGGGCGGTGGGTTTCGCTACCAAGCTCTTGTTATTGCTGCATTCAGTGTCCTGGTTATCCTAAAAAATGTTTTAAAAAGCTGCGGCGAATTTTTGTCATTAAACTTTCTGAACCTCTATTGGGAACTTTGTTTTTTTTACTTCTCCGTTGTTTGTCGTCTCCCTACTTTTCTTCCACCAAACTTCCCATCGCCTTCTACTAATCTTCATTATTGACACGTTTTCTTCCCCCCTGCTTTCGCTTAACCCAAGGGTTTCGAGGAGGCCAGAGGAGATTAAATCGTCCACTGAGGAGATATCTCCACATTCTAACAGAAAATGCTATATCGTTTCCTTAGCTTTCCTGAAGCAAGCACATGCTTCTTCTGTCATTTTCTACGTGGCTTTTTAAGTGCGCGTTCTAAGGACATCCGGATGTCACTTTGAAAAGAGCTTACATTTGTGCGATCATATAATGTTTCTTTCATGATTTCCTTTTTCTCCGAAGTAGTTATTCATAGAGGCTTTCTGTGCCATTTCCGCCGCAAATGAGATTGTATCAGCCTTTCTGACATCGAACTTGTTATTTTTTGTTACCATATTACTTACTATACCGGTCGCGTACTTGCTCGTAAGCCTCCTACTTCTCTTCCTCCACTGTACATCAATATTTTTCCTGTGCAAAGATCTCAACCCTCTCTCGTCCCATTTATCTTCTTCCATCTTCCTCAGTCATTGTTCATAATCAACGTTACTTAGAGCTTGCTTCACTTCAAATCTTGTTCAGCCCATATTACCCTGCACAGCTTCATTTGTAGTTTTCCCATGAGCGCGAAATGCGAGGCGTCCCGTTTAACTTTGCTTTTCATCGAGTCCCGATTGTACCCCTGACTCTAAGCAAAGAACCACATTTCCAAATATAAACCCTACAACCATTTCACCTTTGCACAGACCCCGGGGCGCCTCGTAGCTATTGTGTCCCCATAGCGGTCCGTGTTTCGTTATGGCCGCATTCCTCTTCCTCTTGGTTGTTATTGATTTTTCCTGTGCTTACATATATCTATTGCCTTCGTTCATTATTATTTTTATTGTGAGCAGAATTTTGTCCAGTTCATATGTCGCTAGGTTTATATAATTTGAATATCATAGTATTCTTGTTCTTTGATTTCCTAATGATTCCATCCACTGCACATGTCGCTTGCATTATATAAATTTGTAGTAATCGTTATTGTTTATCGCATGTACCCCACTCCCCTCTACAAGTCCTTGGCGCTTGAGGGTATGTGAAATAAATAAATAAATAAATTTGGTTGACTTCCAACCCCTACAAGATATCCGATGGTAAGCATAGAATGGCGTTTGCGAACGTTCGCGCTGGCACCATAACTACTTTCCAGATTCCACTCACCGCCTCATACTTACGGTGGCCCCACAGTGATCTGTTTAATTATTGCTGTATTCCTCTTCCCCTTTATTTTCAGATTATGGTGGGGGTTACGCGAGTTAGGCTTTCCTCGTTTATGTATACGCCGACGTATTCATGTTGCTTGACTATGGGTATGACTGGCAATTGAATTGACCCCACGTAATTAGTCGTCTCTAGTTTAAAGATCGCAGTTCCCGAGTTCTCTGTCCTTAACTTAAGGCCTAGATTTGTCGCTGCGTTGCCCCAGATATTCGTACGTGTCTGCAAATCTCTTGAATTTTGCGCTAGTAACACTATATCGTCCGCATACATCAGTCCAGGAACCTTCTGTTACACCATTTGGCCATAACGCAGTAGGATAAACGAAACCCTAATCTTTTGTTTTCCAGTCGTCTTTTTATGCCCTTCACAAAGCGTGAACATGGAGACTGAGGACATCCTTCTTCAGTCCTTGATGAATTCCCACCACTTCATTACCTCTTCAAACTTCCCATAAAACTTGTACACGGTTGTCTCGATATATCTTCCTCAGCAGCACCAAGAAATTGTCATCTTTGCCTTTGTGCTTAAGAATATCCCAGGACAATTCCTTGTCTATGTTTTCATAGGCTCCTTTTATATCTAGAAATACATACATACTTACTAGAAATGCTATCTATAAAGGGGTTATTTTGATTTGCTGAGCTACTCAGCGTCTACCGGGCATGAACCCATTCTGTAGTCCCCCCAGTACATCGTTTTTCTCCACCCACTTCGATAGTTTGAATTTTCTGGTTTGCAGTGCCATTCCATATATCACCGACCTTACTGTAACTGGCCTGTAATGAGCTCGTCTTATCCTTATCACATTTGTCTTTGTATATGAGTTTCGCCACTGCTTTCACACTATCCAACCGGAATTTCCTTCGCTCTAATCACTTGCTATATGGCATTAGTCAGCAGTGCCTTGCTCTTGGACCGTAGTTTTTGATGCGGTTTCATCAGGTAATGCAGCCGTGTTATTATGGTCATTTCATTCTGTTTGTTTCCAATAAAAGTCTACTATGCTAAATTTCGATCTCACAGGCTTCTCTGTTGTTGGTGGTTCCGTTTGAGTCTGAACTAAACTTTCTTTCGTGCCGAAGTTATCCCTAATAACGTCTGTCATGTACCCCCGCGCATCGTCTCCTTCGTAGCTGTTACTGTCTTCATCTGTCACAGCCGTTTGCGAAATTTAGGTTGGATCTCCAAGTGCTCTTATATGGTTCCCTAATCCTTCTGGGGCGCCTTTGTCTCTTTTGCGAATGTATGCATCCAACGTTCACTAGTGCATTTACTTTCTCTTGCACGAGCTCAATCGTGCGCCTTTATTTTTCTTTCCTCTATGTGTTCCACCTCTTCTTCGTGTAACCCCAACTTTTTTTTAATCTCCGTGATCTCTTGCCGCCTGCTGAAAATCATTTAAAGCTTGCTTTATTTCCTTGTTTGGATAGAGGAAGCCACTCACGGGGTTTCCTCTATCCAATGCAACAGTCTTTTCTTGCCGTGTCTGTCTTATTTCCTGCTGCATAACGTTTACCAGTTCCTTATATTCCCAGACTGCTGTAGGAAAAAAAACCCCATTTTCTTTATGTTTTGCGCAATATCTGTTATTTGCTCTTCATCCGTTTTTAGAAGCTCTGATGCTATTTTTTCGTGTTCTGCGTTGGTATCACTCCCAACGAATAATGTTAAACGCCTATGATCGCTATCCAGGCAATTTTTTTCCAGGTTCCTTCATTATTATTATGTCAAGTTGTTTATAGACCATTTCTGACACAACGGCGAAGTCGATACATGAGTGCCTGTTTCCGCATGGCCACGTTACCTGTCCATGACACTTTTTTATTCCTGCTAACTACTATAAGGTTCCGTTCATCACACTGATGCAGCACTAGAGAACCGCTGTAATCAGTATATCCGTCCAAAGCGTCCATGTGTGCGTTCATAACTCCTACTTATTATAGCTGGCGCCCTTTCGTGAACTCATTATTATCACTTCTGATTCAATCAATCAATTCTATATATTTATCTCTGCTATCACTATGTCTGTATTGGTAAGCTACTCCAAGCAATGTCTTTTTGCCTTTTTATGTGCCGCTTATTGATACACCCTCTTTACATGTCTATGTTACCCTTCGCAGCTTCATACATTGCCTAATAATCATGCCTATATCTCCGTCTTTTTTGACCCATTCTGCTGCAACCCTCCAATGCGAAAATTTTGGTAACAGGCAGTAGCTCGAAATCTCGTAGATGCGTTTTGATCAAGGCATACCCGCTAATATGTACATCATTCAGCTGCGTTTGAATTTGCAACCACTTTTTATGCTTACGACCCCCCTACATGTTTGTGTAACAAATTTTACCGTCTCGCATTCTTTGTGCTCCTTTTTATTGCGATAGCAATTATATGGACACTCAAAAGCAGATTTCTGCCGTCGGCGTCGCCGTCGCCGTGAGGCTCCGTATGACGTCAATGGAGATGAAATCGTCGCCGATGATAAGTGGTTCTTGAGGGAAAGGGAAAGGTTGGCGCTATCTTCTGCAGCCCTTGAGGGAGCACGGCTCCGCGCGCCGAACGCTGTATGTGCGAGTGAAAGGGCGGGAGGGGCGCGCGCTTTCACGGGGAGTGAACGCACGGCGGAGAACAAACGCGCGTTCTGCGCCGTGCTCGCTTAAGGGCTGCAGAAGTAGGCGTCTCTTTCCTCCTTTACAATCACCATATATGTAGAGCAAACGCGCCTTCTTCCGACGCGCGAGAGGCCGTGGGGGAGGGGGGAGGGGGAGGGAAGGGAGGCGACGTTTAGCTGTGGCACCAAGTGCCTATTTATATCAGAGGCTCCGGCAACAGTCACCAACGTCGCACGCATTTTGAGCGAACGCGGGCAAAACGCCGACGGCGTCGACAACAGTTCTGCGTGTTGCCGGTGCTGCTGCATGTCCAAGTTTATACAGCTGATAAAGCTACTATCATTACTCCGTATAGCTCTCTACAAATTTGCTATCGCAATTGATGCTTCGCTTTTCAGGTGAAACTGCGACAACTTTTTTTTACACTTTGTGGTCTACTTCTACTCCTTGCTGGTGTGTCGCTACATGCAATGTTTAATCGTCCTTCCTGATTGCCTGAGGCACGCCTAAAAAAACTGCTGCCCGTGCCACGAATCGACGTCCAACAGGTGTTGCTACACTATCGCGAAAACGCATCCCGTCACGCACAAAATCACTCCTCTCCCAGCCGGCGCGGTGCACTTCTTGATTGACGTCAATGACCGCAAAATTCATTGCCTTAGCTAGGGTCCAAATTTCTCTTTTTGCTGCAAGCACTGCCTTTTTAATTGCCTACCCCTGCCTTTCAACCTCTAGCACCATGAACACTGCGATTTGAACCTTCCCTTGAAGCATTCTACATATCGGTAACCTCTTTGGCTACTTGCCTCGTGATCCCTGCCGCCGTCCTAGCCGTAAGTCAATTACTTCGCTCATTATCACCACTAGGTGTCACTCCTCCGTTGTGTCCACAATGGTCCACAAAAAAGATGTCCACAAGAGACATGTAAGGAGCATTTATGGATTACCGGCACATGGCAAGGCTAAAGGACGTGGCTGGGAGTAGCTCACCTATGGACAGGTAGTGATAGCAGAGAAAAAATAAGGAATTGGTTGATTGCAGTAGAAGCGATAATAATAAGTTCAGTAAATCGGGCCAGGTGATATCAGCGGGAGAAATGAACGCGCACATGGACGATTCAGAGGGATATACTGATTACAACGGCTCTCTGGTGCTGGATCTGTGTGATGAACAGAACCTTATAGTAGTTAACAGGGAGAATAAGTGTAATTGACAGGTAACGTGGCAATGCGGAAGCAGGCAGTCATGTATCGACTACGTCTTAGTCTCAGAAATGGTCTACGAGCTAAAGCAAATGATAATAGACGAAAATGGAAAACATTGACTGGGTAGCGATCACAGATGTTTATTATTAAAGTTTGGGAGAGATACCAACGCAGAACACAAACCAATAGCCTGAAAATTTTTAAAAGTGAAGGAAGAGCAAATAACACAAATCGCAAGAACAAAGAAAATTAAGGCTTTCCTACAGCAGTCTGGGAATATAAGGAACTGGTAGACGTTATGCAGCAGGAAATAAGGTAGACGCGGCAAACCAATTGTGGGATTGGAAAGAGGAAACCACGTAAGTGGTGGAACAAGCAAATAAAACAAGCTATAGAAGACCGTTAAGAGGCATCCAGCGCTCATCGAAAAGCCAAGAAGTTGGGATTACACGAAGGAGAGGTGCTCGTTAGATGGAATACATACCGAGAAAAGAAAAGGGTGGCGAGTGAGCTCGTGCAATAAAAAATTAAATGCGCAAGTGAAGGTTGGGTGAATAACATTCACAAAAGAGACAAAGGCGCCCAAAAAAGATTCTGCACCCATATAAAAGCACTAAGAGCTCCAACTAAAAACTCGCAAACGGCTATAAGGGATGAAGACGGTGACATCTACGAAGGAAACGACGCGCTACGGTACATCACACACGTTATTAGGGATAACTTCGGCACGAGAAAACGCGCAGTTCACTTAACAGATTCAGCAACAACACAGAGTCCTGAGAGATGAAATTTAGCATAGAAAGATTTTATTGGAAAAGGCAGCATAAAATGTCCGTAATAACACGGCAGCAGGACCCGATGAAATCCCAATACAGCTAATCAAAAACCTCGTTCCAAAGAGCAAGGCACTGCTGCTAAGTGATTAGGACAAAGAAAATTACTGTTGGATGGCGCAAAAGCAAGATGAACCTCATCTACAAAGGCAAAGGAGATAAGGATACGACGAGCTCGTACAGGCCAGTTACAGTTATTTCGGTTATATATAGAATGGAAATACACGCCATCAAATTAAAACTGTCGAAACGGGTGGAGAAGATGTATTGGGGGAACTATAGAATGGGTTCAGGCCAGGCAGACGCTTAGAGGATAATATGTTTGTACTAACTCAGTGCATAGAGATTCCAGTACCTCCGACAAGACATTTTTAGATAGCATTCCTAGATTATAAAGGAGCTTATGATAGCGTACACAGGGAATTGTTATGGGATATTCTTAAGCACGAAGGCATAGATCACGATTTCGTGGAGCTGCTGCGGGACATATATAGAGACAACCAAGTAGAAGTTAAATGGGAAGGTCGAAAAGGTAACAAAATGATGGGAATTCACCAAGGATTAAGCAAGGATGTCGTTTGTCTCCATTGTTGTTCACGCTTTACGTTAAGGGTATAGAAAAACGACTGGAAAACAGCGAATTAGGGTTTGATTTATCCTACATGCGTAATGGACAATAGGTGCAACAGAAGGTCCCTGGAACGATGTATGCGGACGACATAGTGCTACTAGCAGACAATATAATAGATCCATAGACACTTGCGAATATCTGTGGCAACGCAGCGACAAATCTAGGCCTTAAGTTTAGCACAAAGAAACCAGGAATTATGATCTTTAATGAAGAGATGCATAACTACGTGGCGTCAATTCAACAGCAAGTCCTACCCACAGTCAAGCAATATAAGTACCTCGGCATATACATAAACGAAGGAAAGAATTACTCAAGCAACCACCAAGATAATCTGAAAATAAAGGGGAAGCGGAATGCTGCAATAATAAAACACAGTGCACTGTGGGACCGCAATAAGTATGAGGTGGTGCGTGGAATTTGGAAAGGAGTAATGGTGCCAGCGCTAACGTTCGTAAATGCCATTCTATGCTTAAAATAGGACATGTTGTCAGGGCTGGAAGTTCGGCAAAGGTCAGTAGGCCGGTTGGCTTTGGGAGCCCGCGGTAAAACCACAAATGAGTCAGTGCAGGGTGGCATGGGTTCGACCTCTTTTGCAGTCAGAGAAGCACAGATCGAAATTAGTTTTCAAGAAAGGCTCAGGAACATGGACGAAAATAAATGGGCGTCCGAAGTGCACAAGTATCTGTACCTGAAAAGCGTGGACGCAGAGTGGAGGAAGAGGTGAATGAAGTTGGCAACCAAGTACAGGATAATTGAAACTGTAAATAGACAACCAGGAGTCATCAGAAAGAAAGTGAGAGAAATAGAGACCGTGAATTGGATGCAAAGAATGGAAACAAAGGCCATGGAGATTTACGAAAATAAGAAATTAGAAGGGAAATCTGTAAGATAACACAAAGGGCAGTGCCTTGATATTTGAGGCTCCAGCCGTAGGCCTAAGGTTCACAACATACAGGAGCAAATATTCGGAACTAGATGAGGCATGTGTATGCTGCAGTCAAGATCCGGAGACCACCCAGCACATCCTAATGGAATGCGAACGGCTTCACCCAGCGACAACCGTAGGTAACGTACAACTTCTAGAAGCGCTTGGGTTTAAAGTTGAAGGAAACATCAATCAATCAGCCGTAGAGATAAGCAAGAGACGATTAGATTACTGGTCAAAAAAAAAATCAGGGAAGAGATTGAGATGACCTGATCTCTTAAAATCATAGGTAGTGGTATAAGGTATATTTGAGGGAAAAAAGGAAAGAAAAAGAATATTGAGAGGTATCCAAAAATGCTAGATAAAGAACATGTATTGTATACCTGATTAAATCAAACAGGCTAGGTGACTATTTGTCACCGCCCCGTTTCAAAGGGGATGCCATTAAAACATCATCATTATCATTATCATCATCATCATCACCATCACAAAAAGCGTGGACACAGAATAGAGGACGAGGTCAAGAACGTTGGAAACCAAGCACAGGGAAATTGAATGTGTAAATAGATAACCAGGATTCATCAGAAAGAAAGTGAGAGAAGCAGCGACACTGAATAGGATGAAAAAAATGGAAAGAAGAAAGACGGTGGAGCTTTAAAGGAATTGGAAGAAAGAAATTAAAAGGGAGAATCTGTAGGATGCCACTAAGTGTAGTGCCTTCATATTTGAAGCTCGAGCAGGATGCCTAAGGACAAAAACATGGTGGAAGAAGTATTCGTAACTAGACGAGGAATGTGTATGCTGCAGAAGTAATGCCTGAGAACACACAGCACATTCTAAATGAATGCGAAGGCATTCACCCATTGAGAACAGTGGGCAACGTACGCCTCCCAGAAGCATTTGGATTTAAAGTAGATGGAGGCATCAACCGGTCTGGGGTTGAGATAAGCAAGATAAAGTTAGAGTGTTGGTGGAAGAAAAGCGGGGAAGAGATTGAAACAAACGGATCTGTTACAGTCATATAGCATAGCTTAAAAAAAGGTTAAAAGGCAATAAGAGAGCGGTGTGGCTCAGAGAACAAACACGGGATAGCCGATATTCTAGTTGACATTAAGCGCGAAAAGCGGAGCTGGGCAGGCCATGTAATGCATAGGATGGATAACCGGTCGAGGACGGCAGTCTAGGACGGCAGAAAACTAGGTGGAGTGATGAAGTTAGGAAATTTGCAGGTGCAAGTTGGAATCAGCTAGCGCAAGACTGGGGTAATTGGAGATTGTAGGGAGAGGCCTTCGTCCTGCATCGGACATAAATATAGGCTGATGATGATGATGGTAAATAATTCTAGAATTCCTAGCTAGCATTTTTGTATACATTTCCGCAATCGTATAGCACACGTGCATAAAACGAGCAGGTCATGTGACCATTTGTCACCGCACAGTTTCAAAGGAGGTGTCATTAAATTATCATCATCATCACCACCACGCCTGTTGCTTGGTTTTCGCTATCACTTACCTAATAGATTTCCTTCGAAGCGCCCTAACCTGAACTCGTTCACCTGCATCTGCCTACTCTATTATCGCCGGTTCTTCTTTACGCATGTTGGAATCGTCAACGAAGACAACGCGACGCTTTCCTTCCTCCTCGCGACTGAAAGCTGCACCTGAGCCTGCGATGCCCTCCTCGTCTGTCTCCTCCTTCCCTTTCACTTTGTTGTCTTCCGTGGCCTGCACGTCAGCGGTAGCGCCTTCATGACTATCACTGACGTCTTCGCCATGGTTTTCCGACATGATCGTTACGGCTTCCTAAGTTTTTCTCGCTTCGGAGCCAGCGCCGTTGAGGGTGCCCGCATCGAAGTGTTCACATTTCCTTTGCGGAATGGTGCTCCTCAGCTACATTTCTACGTTGGTTAGCTCACATTTTACCTCCTTCCTTTCCTTTTGCTGGCTCTTGAGTTCCTTTTTTAGTTTCCCAACACAATTAGCCAGCTTAACCTTCTCCTACTTTAGAGGGTCTAGTCGCGACCCTAGCGCACACATCCTAACTATAAAAACTGCCCCTTTTGCTTCGCGTACGGACTCAAACCGTGTTTCTTCAAGGCATACAAACGCTCACACTCAGAGAAACGCTCGCGTGCTTCCTCCTAGTGTCGACCACCGCTCACCACCGCTGAATGGATAGATGCATGCTATGAGCGTCCCCTTTGAAACGCGGTGGTGGAGTGCGCCACTAAGCTCTTGTGATTTTTTTGCCTAATATGCTACCTGTACTTTTTTTGCAGAGAACACCCACATACAAAGGATTCCCAGCATCAAACTTTTTTAGTCATTACTGGGAACTATACGCAGTGGTGAGCGCCATCTGGTGGTGCTTCAACGAACCCACCACCCACCAGGTGCACGCCTCCCCTGGATCAGCTATGACTACGTGACTTTTTGTACCATCTCCGGGGACGCCGTCTGATTTTCCGCTTCATGAGCCGTAAAATGCGTTCGCATTAAAACCAGAAAGCCACGAGGCTAGCAAGACTTACACATGGCCGTGAGTGGTCAGTGACTCGTAGCCGCGGTGAGGTCCAGATCGCCCGCCAAGCTTCCAACACGACCTATGTGCGCGAGCGATAAAAAAAAAATAAAAAAGGTCAAACCTGCATACTATCGACAATTCGCTATCTTTCTGAGGGGTAACTGCACACTTAGTATCCAAGAAGGGCAATTTGAATAGTCGCAAAGGCAAAACACAAGTGCTGCACAAAAGAGATAACCTGCCTCGCAGGACAGCCTAACCGTCTATCAAATTATGTATTAACGTGGAATAATGAAATACGAAACGAGGCTCCGGACAACGGTACTTCTGACATGAGGTTATTTATCGATGACACCGGATGGTGGTAGAAGTAGTGCTCCAGTTAACAGCCTTTTTTTTACATGAAATTGTCTTTAAAATGAGTCCGACGTTGCTAAAACCGCATGGGCGATGGGAACAAGTTATAGCGTTATCGCTAATATCATTACAAACGTAATATCTACACTCCGTACTTTCGTATCGTTGTGTAGAACAAATTACTCGATGATGCATGTGACGACTGCGCAGCTGGCGCCTTTGTGTGGCCACGCATGACGCAACCGGACCTGAATTTGGCCTCTCGATCAGCGGCATTAGTATCACAGCTCGGCTTTATGTTTGTCGATCCGGGCGGAAGTGCTCGTGTTTGAGATTTCTCATTTCAGCTATGACCCACCAAACTCTACCCTGTGCTCGTCAGAATTTATAAAGTGTGGAAATGTCAAATTTCTTGCATAAATTTAACGCTAGCTCGGTTACGACACCGCCACGTTCGATACGCAGATTTCAGAAATGAAGTGATCAGACTCGGGTATCTTCACAAAGGGATGCCTGTTGGTACCCACCACATTTGACCATGGCTGGTCGACTACACCTACAGAGCGAGCACGAGTGCAAGATTCGACCATGAGACCCCAACTTACTGTAACATATGTTAAGCATGCAAGGAATCTAATGCGTAAATGTCACGCGCTTTACGGTCACATTGTTATGCAGAGCAACGTACTAATTACTCGATCATGCATCTGTCAGGTGCCTAGATGGCGCCTTTGTCGTCGTACGCATGACACAAACGGAGCTAAAATGAGCCTCGCGTGGGGCATTCAGAGAGGCACAGCTTGGTAGTACTCTTTTTTATGGGAGCAGGAATGATCGTACTTGAGAATGCTCACTGTGCCATAGTAGGTATAAGTTAAACTAGACACTGGTTCTCAGCAGGAGTTGTAAGGCCTACGAGTGTGCAGTTTGTTGGAGAAATTCTCCAACTGAGCACCTATGGCCTCACTGCCTTCGACACGTACGATATGGCGTGAAGAGTCTCGCGCAGCAAGGCAGTCTTGCTTCTCGAGTCTTCTCCAAGCCCCTTGAATACGGCTGAACGTGCCACTACAAACAACGAATGTGGATCGAGAGATGCAGGACGGTCTTGGGCTCTACCTGGGGCTTACTTCTTCATCCAAGTGTCCAGACACCCTCTGAGGAACAAGTGCGTCACTACGAATAAAGAACTAAGGTGAAAACAAATGTAAGAAACGCGTACACTGGAGAGAAGTACAAAAGAGGGTGCTGTACTTCTTGTTTGTTGTGTATGCGTTTCTTACGCTGTTTCTCATCTTACTTGACTTCGTATACGAACTCGCCTACGACTTATACTTGTCGCAGTACGTAAAGAAAGGGAGCATGGTTCAACAATTAGTCCGTGAGGATAAGTAACATAACCATATGTATAACCATATGGATAAGTAACCGGTAACATAAGTTGGGTTCGTAAGGTTGTTTAAAGCGTGAATAAATGTAACTTGTGTATTTTGTTACGTCATTTTGTACTCAAATCGGCTGCACCACCCACGATGCTTATTACATACCATGCTGCGGCTGCGTTCCTGATGCAGCCTACCCGATTGCTTTTTAAAATTCAATTGCCAAGTGCTACAACTATGGATTTATTGCTTGCTACTCTTGTTACAATCTCGATACTCTTAATACAGCAAATTGTACTCATCTTACGCACAGTTGCGTTCAATGTTGCTCGAATGGTATTTCAGGCAGCTTGCTTTCTACCATAGTTCGCCTTCAGCGAAGTGTTAACGCATGACGCAACGCGTCCTTGTAAGACAAGCAACTACGTGTGATTCATTTTTTTTTCATGCGCTAAGTACAGTAGGACGCGTGTGACACGACCGATAGTGTGACCAAGGCACGTAAGACGACGAAGGCACGCACGACGACAATTACATGAATCGCTTATTGTACGCCGGTGAAGAAATATCACAAGCAGTTGTGTCGCGACATGAGTCAAATCCAAGCTCAGGTACGATATCAGGTACCATCTCAAATAAGTTTCTGCCACATAGGAAGGGTGAGGGAGGCTGGCGCCCTCCTGGTTTGTTAGCAGCGTTACTATACGATCTGCAGAACACAAACTTACGATCGGCAATTATATGTTTCATTGCTGCGTTTGTAGCCTTAAAAAGCTTATGTCGCGCACATTGTTTTGCTTTTTTAAGGCTACTGTTCTTATGCGACGTGACAGGTACCCTACTGTCTAAGGCGATCCTTGGCTCGAGTGCATACATCTGTGACCTAAAGGGTAAAACATTGGGCAGTTGGCCGATGGGAGCCTTGTTCAAATTATACCCTTGAAAACAACATGTATTATAATAAAGAGATGACCAACGAGGCCTGACAAGGAAGTGCAGCAAAGTGCCAGGTACGTAGGAAACAATGCTTCGCATTGAAAACAACCTCACTTTCGCCTGATTTCGTACCCATGTCTTCCTCGCAGAAAAAGCGCAATCAATACAGTGACAGCATTCCCGCTGCTCATCAACTTGTCTCTAATGGTGCAACGAGGCTTCAATTGATTCAGAAATGCATGGAAGGGAAAAACACCTGGGGTGTGCTCGAAAACCGGAAAATGTCATGATAATGATAATATGTGGTTTTTGTGGCGCAAGGACCATGCGTGGCCAAAAAGCGCCATGACTGATTAGGTTGTGTTAAGCGCTGATTGGTGAGTTGCGATGATGGGAGGTAACATGGCTCTAAAGTGGCCTAATATCAATCGCTGTCAGTAGATGCGTAAACAGATATATACTACAAAATTATGACAGTGATACGTGGAGTGGTCTATGGGTATAGTACGAATGACAAGTGATCATGAGGCTAAAATGCGAGAAAATGGAAAGAGTACGTATGCCACCTTAAGGCATTTGAGCCCAAAGGCTGAGAGGCAGGTGCTTTCATTTAATGCAGCTACCACAGCAGAAACGTCTGTTAAGAGGCCGTGCTACGGGTTTGCTGGGGCTATAACATGAAAATTATGTACATCTTTTAAAAATTCGAACAAGGATTGATATTTAAAGAGATGTTCTTTACCAATGATCATTAGAGGACGAAGTCGAATCGCCTGCTGTGACACCGCCTCTAGAATTTCTTGAGCGATGATTGGACGTGTCGCTATGCTGCGCTAATATTACCGCAAGACCGACTCTATACCGACTGTACACCGACTCTAGACCGACTCATCGCTCTGCACGTAATTGCGCATGCAAAGAGCAGCAGTTTTCAATGGTTAACCTAACCTAACCTCGAACATCAAAGTGACGCGCCTGTGCACGGTCGCTCGATGAAAACATGAAAACACACGTGGCCTGAGCAGCGAGAGTAGCGAGGTAGGCGAGGGCTTTCCGTTTCCTGAAGTTGCCGCGTGGCGTGTCGTGGCGTGTCAGTCGCGTCGCCCGTATACACGCTTCCGCCAAGGATCCATGACGTCGTGCGTATATAGAGTGCATCTTACCGCAAAACAACGAATGTGTGTCGCATCGCTGTTGTGGGCTCTGTGTGGTTGATTCTGCTTATATACTGATATGCTAGTCATTGCCTAGTTTTAGATATAGTGCATCCAAGTGGCTTTGCGTACGTAATAACCCGAACGGCAGCCTTTGCGTTTTACGTAAATCCGGCGGTTCGCGTCGCCTTACTTGGAGTGTACTAAATGTAAAACTTGCTACGTATTGTAATGAGTGCTCGGAAAATACGTACCTTGCTCGCTTGGTTTGCCAGGGGATCCCAGGTGCCCAGGGCTACCGGAGGCCAAAGAGCAAAGGTGATGCTTGGAACTCGTGGAACCGGCGCGGCAGCAGCTCCTCAAGGGCACGGCAGTGAAAGGATCTGGGGGTGAAAGAAAGCAAGAGTGACGTCTTCCGGAATGCACGGCACAAAGGAGGACTGAAAAGCGACGGTCTGGCGGGCACACCTCTTCTTCTTCTTCTTGCTCGTGCCACGCGACGGCACCCGCTGCGCGAGACTTGCACCTTGTTCTTGTTTCGTAGATATGGCACTGACCCACCACAGAGAACCAGGCGCATCTGAAGTTTTCTTTTTGACTGAAGAGCACCAGCAAGCCGGACTTTTACCTGACTTGGCTTCTTTGCGGGATTCCTCTTCCTGTCGTCAAAAGGAAGCAGCGGCAGACGTTAGCGTAAACGAAAAGCAATTAAATTGCAACTTAGGAGTAAGAACCGGGCAGTCGTATATTTCGTGTCCGCGTCCGTCACCAAAAACCTTGAAGGACGCTTACGCTTCCACTTTAAGAGTGGAACGCAACAGTCTTGCGCTGGCAGATTCCAATTTGAGCTGTCAAATTACCTCTTGTCATCAGCCCAGCCAACTTTCTGCCGTCCACGACTGTGCTTCCCTTCCCTTCGCACCGATTTCGTAACTCTAGTGGTCCACCGGTTATCTGCCCCACGCCTTACATTGCCTATCCAGCTCTATTTCGTTTTACAAGGCAGCTGTCTATGGCGAGGATCCCGGGATTTATTCATGGCATAACGTTGCCAGAAAACAATGGCGGCAGATGCGGGTGGCAGTGCCGGGCAGAGCAATGGCTCATACCCCTGTAAGTGGCGAGGCTAGAAGCAGCGACTTATCACAAGCAAAAAGGGGCTTGTGGTTGAGTTTCCGCGTAACAGAATTAAGCTGTTTCGCATATTGAAATGACAATCCCACGCTACCATGTCTAGGTTGTGCGCATATAAATTTTCTACCGCAAATATACTTTCAGAGCTTGAATTAGTTCAGTAACGCTTATGTGCCACGCGGAGGGTCTGAGTGGTTGTGGTTAGGGGAGAATTTTATCTAATGGACAATGCCCCCGACGCCGACACCGACACCGGATTTGCTGCCACGCGGGGCCCTTAACGTTATCGCGTTAAAATGTGGAAATCTTAAGGTGATCACTTTAAGGGTCGCGTGTTGCATAAAAGGACCCCGTGTCGTCTCGCACTGCCGGGATCGGCTTTGAGAACCATGGGTGATCCCAGCGGCAGTGCAAAGCAGGAGCATTGGATCGTACCCCCGTAAGGCAGAGGCTTCAAGCACTCAGCAAAGTGACGCGAAAAGTGCTTACATTATTTGTAATCACGCATACAGAACAGCATTCCTTTCAATAAAGGGCACAGCACAAGCATCCGAGCCATATAATTGACGAAATGGCGCTCGCGATAATGCGAAGCAAAGTAGGGCTCCCCGCACATGTTTACCGGTGTTGAGAGGTACTAAGCTTCTCATGGGTAGCATCACACGAGGGCCAAAGGTATGGACTGGAGGAGATCGTGGCACTGACCAGGCAAGAGGTAGCCGACGAATAATGCTTTTAATTCTTAACGAGGTCGAAGCATGATGACCAAAAAGGCGCTGAATGCCAGAGGCGCCTAGAGTTATAGTATACGAGTATGATCCCTGCGGGAGCCATATATAGTAACTACAGAGGCGCCGACCTTTTATATCAACCGGAGGAGTCGAGAGAGAGAGAGATTGTGGTTGTGAAGAGTCGGAGGTGGCAGCTGTGCATGTCCGGGCGCAAGAACAGTGCCAGCAAGGGAGATAGCACTACACAGGGCTGCGCTTTCCGACATGCCCACAGCTCGGCGCACTACGTTCACAAGAATGCGCGGTGCGTTCAAAACAACGCACAGCGCGTTCATAACCGCTTCTCCGCCGGGGTTTCAGTGAACTGCGATGGACAAGAGTTTGCCGCCACTGTCCAGAGGCAGTGGCTGCAAACCCAGGCAGGAATCCGAAATGCAAGTGGCCGGACCGCTCGACCTTGATGTGGTATGGTGGTCTCGTCCTTAGCGTTGGCTGCGGTAGCAACATTGTCCTCCTGGAAACTGAGAACTGCACCACCGGCAAGGTGACGCAGGAACACTGATTAGCAGACACCACTATGTAAGCCCACCTTCACATTTCCTCTGACAGTTGTGAGCACTGAAAAGCGGTTCTGTCCTCGCTCTTGGTTTTCAGTTGTAGTCCCGTTTCAGTGTAGTCCCTTGGTTTTCAGTTGTAGTCCTATGCTTCCGTTGCCTATTCTGCAAGCCATCGTCATCAGCCTATATTTATGTCTACTGCAAGACGAAGGCCTCTCCCTGCGATCTCCAATTACCCCGGTATTGCGCTAGCTGATTCCAACTTGCGCATACAAATTTCCTAAATTCATCACCCCACCTAGTTTTCTGCCGTCCTCGACTGCGCTTTCCTTCTCTTGGTATCCATTCTATAACTCTAACGGTCCACCGGCTAGCCACCTTACGCATTGCATGGCCTGCCCAGCTCCATTTCTTTCTCATAATGTCAATTATGCGGCTGTTGCCTGGATTTCCGCGAAATGAGGAAACAACGCTTGGGTGTTGCATTCACCAATGCTTAAGGCCGTTTCACATGGTGCGATTTTTGCAGTGCGATTTTCGCACCGGAAGTGCGATTTCCGTCGCATGCGACGAAAATTGCTTTCATTTCGAACACGAAGCATTTTTTGCTGTACCTTGCCATAGCCTTTAACACAATCAACATATACCATTTGAATAACTGCGTTTCGCGAGTTCTCCCGGAAGCCAGGCTGGTTCACAAATAAGTGATCATTAAATGATAAGTGACTTAAGTGATAAGTCACTTATCACAGTCAAATGATAAGTGATAAGTGACATTAAGTGATAAGTGAAAGGATGCACATTCCAACATTGTAGTTTGCAAGAATGATGTTGCAAGCTTTATATTTGTAAGAATGATCTGGCTGTATAGTAACACAGGTACAGTAGTACCAATGCCGAAACCAGGCAGGACTAGTAGTACCAATCCCGAAACCAGGCAGGACCCCTGACCAATGGACAAGTCCCAGGTTGCTAGTAAACTTGAATTTGCTAGTGCTCCTGTACTACGTGCAAATATGTTGCAAACCATTGATATCAACATCACGATGGCTTTTAATAGAGTACCTTATGCTACTCTAATAGGAGGAACACTGAGCAAGAAAATTTGTGGTAGAGCACTTACATTCAACCGTAATCTTTTTCAAAGACAGAAAATTTCAGAGGAGAGTTCGAGGTATATTTGGCCCACCCACACCAACCTTACGGGCATCCTACAAGAAGTACTACGGCCTATGGGAAAGCGATCTCACACAGAAATCAAGAACGATGCAACAAGCTCTCGACAACATTGCAGACTTGCTTTCTTGCTTTCTAATAGGTCGGCTGATATCGACGTTGGAAATATGACTAGAATCAAAACTACCCCAGGTTGCACATTGTGCTTTACATAGCTGGACAAATATAGCCCACAAGTCAACATCTTCAAATCCTCAGCTAATATAAGACAAAGATGGCAGAACCAGCAGGTGGGTGAAACAATTATGCCACGCCTGGACCCAAATTCTACACCTGGTGAAAAGAATAATCTCAAAATCATGGGGGGTGGACAAGCAGATATTATCTAAGATCGCAGATGCTGTACTTGAGACTTTCCTTTGTACTTTCTTACTTTGCCTGAGCACGGCCGCTGGATATAAAAAATACTTTTTTTTATGCAGCGGCCGTGGCCTGAGTAATCTAGTTTGGAAGGACTCCCATTAGCATATTTCAGAAATGTTGATCTGATACTCGTTAAACACATGACTAGCTTAAGAAATCTGAGTGATTGCTAAAAATTACAGTGAGGGAACTATAAAATTTACTAACACTGATAATCATATACTAATGATATTTCTTTGCACAATACAGGCTAACCAGTGAGTGATGTGAAGGAAGGGGGAAAACCCTACGGCAAGTGCGCCGGCCAGCACGCCGTGGGCCTGCGTTCCTGCATTATGCATAATACGTATTGATATGGCCTTCTTGTTGGAGGTTCAGAGTATACTAACAGTGCGAGACATA
The DNA here is from genome assembly GCF_013339745.2 of Dermacentor silvarum. Classification (NCBI taxonomy): domain Eukaryota; kingdom Metazoa; phylum Arthropoda; class Arachnida; order Ixodida; family Ixodidae; genus Dermacentor; species Dermacentor silvarum. The sequence goes on from NC_051164.1 coordinate 34,187,599, forward strand.
TATATATATATATATATATATATATATATATATATCTTGCGTCAACGTTTATTGATACTTTTTGGTATCCGTAAACGATGGCTTGCTTATTGTCATCTTTACGCTGCGATGATTTAAATACGACTTTTTGTCTGCACGCCCTACGGTAGTTGTCCGCATGGACAAATTGCAGTCTCTGTATTTTTCATAAATAGCACAACCTACCGCACTCTGAATTAATTTTAATACAGTTTGTCCGCAACTGTCGACTTGACAAGCAGTAGCACATAATTTATTGAAGAGACTTGAAATGAAACATGAATTCTGGCGACGCCTTACCCTTCTCCCGGGATTAACTTATGTATGCAGGCTGCCACCAGCGAAGAGGGGCAAAGCTGTTATTCACCCGTTTTGTCACGGAGTGTGCTTTACGCATTCTCTGTCTGCTGTGTCTACTATTCTACCTCCCCTCTGAGCTGTTGCGCGTGAGTACTAAGGTAAGCGCTGCAGCTTTTGCAATGCTATGCTGGGAACTCGCACGTAATTACAGCCATCCAGATGGCATTGTGCCCACGGCACAAGAGCTTCCCAGGGCATTGGGGGGACGCCGAGGTACCTGTCGTTGGACAAGTCTCACAGACACCCCCTCTGCCCCTGTCATGTGCATTATAGACGTTTCCAACTAACCACTGACGCACTGTGCAAGAAAGCAGTAGCAGCAGCTATGGAAAGGCTGAAGGAAGAGTCAAAGAAAGCTACGATTTAAAATTTAAAACAGCGCGCGTTCGTCACCCTTTTCGCTGCACTGTCGAATCACGACTTTTATTATTATTATTATTTATTATTTTATTATACCTCAAGGGTCCCGTTAGGGACATTACATGAGGGGTGGGTACTGCGCACGCCGTACAACGCGCGTAACGTTTACGGCAAGGGTTGGCCAGTAGTGCTTTGTGCCGAAGGAAAAGTGCGCCCTCCCATCTGGATCAATATCGAAGAGCTGTTTTACTGCTCAAACGTCGCGACAGCACAGTTACCCCTGCATTGATGCGTCGTCGGCGCGGAGCGAGTCAGGTGGAAAAAAAATTGTGCCAAGGAAATGCGCATGTGTCGAACTTTCCTCTCTTTGTTTTTTTTTATTGCGATAGCAATTATATGGACACTAAAAGCGCATTTCTGCCTTCGGCGTCACCGTCGCCGTCGTCGTGAGGTTCCATATGACGTCAACGGCGATGAAACCGTCGCCTCGCGCCGTATGCTGTATGCGCGAGGGAAAGCGGGCGAGGGACGCGCGCTTTCACGGGGAGCGAACGCACGGCTTAGAGCAAACGCGCGTTCTGCGCCGTGCTCCTGAAGGGCTGCAGAATTAGGCGTCTCTTTCCTCCTTTACAATCACTATATATATATATATATATATATATATATATACTGCTCAAACGTCGCGGAGCATTATGGAGCAAACGCAACTTCTTCCGTCACGCGATATGCCGTGGGGGGACGGGAGGGAGGGAGGGGAGGCGAAGTTTAGCTGCGGCACCAAATGCGTAATTATATAAAAATTTACCGCGTATCTGCGTGCTTCGCTGCAAATGTCGTCGAAAGACGATAGTCTTCTGCCGGCCGTACTACATGAGTGCTGGTCTGATCCGCGACCACCCGTGATGCTGTTCTCGTACCATTTCCGTCCTGGCATGAAGGTTTGTTTGAACAGATTTCATTTTACCGCATTATTTCATCAAGCGGCCATTTATGTTGCCCTGCCTCAGACAGCGCTTCTTTATGTGAATCGGTCGCATCTGGCTGGCATTAATAAATTGAGGAGGCGCTGCGTGAGACATGGCCGCCATCTGGCAATACATCGGGAAACTGAGCTTGTGCAGGGGTTTGTTCCTCCAGGCAAGAGGGCGCTCGTCGGCGCGCCG
>NC_051164.1:34189599-34235195 GCF_013339745.2 Dermacentor silvarum
GGCATTATATAAATTTTGTAGTAATCGTTATTGTTTATCGCATGTACCACTCCCCTCTACAAGTCCTTGGCGCTTGAGGGTATGTGAAATAAATAAATAAATAAATTGGTTGACTTCAAACCCCTACAAGATATCCGATGTTAAGCATAGAATGGCGTTTGCGAACGTTCGCGCTGGCACCATAACTACTTTCCAGATTCCACTCACCGCCTCATACTTACGGTGCCCCACAGTGATTGTTAATTATTGCTGTATTCCTCTTCCCCTTTATTTTCAGATTATGGTGGGGGTTACGTGAGTTAGGCTTTCCTCGTTTATGTATACGCCGACGTATTCATGTTGCTTGACTATGGGTATGACTGGCAATTGAATTGACCCCACGTAATTAGTCGTCTCTAGTTTAAAGATCGCAGTTCCCGAGTTCTCTGTCCTTAACTTAAGGCCTAGATTTGTCGCTGCGTTGCCCCAGATATTCGTACCTGTCTGCAAATCTCTTGAATTTTGCGCTAGTAACACTATATCGTCCGCATACATTAGTCCAGGAACCTTCTGTTACACCATTTGGCCATAACGCAGTAGGATAAACGAAACCCTAATCTTTTGTTTTCCAGTCGTCTTTTTATGCCCTTCACAAAGCGTGAACATGGAGACTGAGGACATCCTTCTTCAGTCCTTGATGAATTCCGACCACTTCATTACCTCTTCAAACTTCCCATAAAACTTGTACACGGTTGTCTCGATATATCTTCCTCAGCAGCACCAAGAAATTGTCATCTTTGCCTTTGTGCTTAAGAATATCCCAGGACAATTCCTTGTCTATGTTTTCATAGGCTCCTTTTATATCTAGAAATACATACATACTTACTAGAAATGCTATCTATAAGGGGTTATTTGATTTGCTGAGCTACTCCAGCGTCTACCGGGCATGAACCCATTCTGTAGTCCCCCCAGTACATCGTTTTTCTCCCCCACTTCGATAGTTTGAATTTTCTGGTTTGCAGTGCCATTCCATATATCACCGACCTTACTGTAACTGGCCTGTAATGAGCTCGTCTTATCCTTATCACATTTGTCTTTGTATATGAGTTTCGCCACGCTTTCACACTATCCAACCGAATTTCCTTCGCTTAATCACTTGCTATATGGCATTAGTCAGCAGTGCCTTGCTCTTGGGCCGTAGTTTTTGATGCGGTTTCATCAGGTAATGCAGCCGTGTTATTATGGTCATTTCATTCTGTTTGTTTCCAATAAAAGTCTACTATGCTAAATTTCGATCTCACAGGCTTCTCTGTTGTTGGTGGTTCCGTTTGAGTCTGAACTAAACTTTCTTTCGTGCCGAAGTTATCCCTAATAACGTCTGTCATGTACCCCCTCGTCTCCTTCGTAGCTGTTACTGTCTTCATCTGTCACAGCCGTTTGCGAAATTTAGGTTGGATCTCCAAGTGCTCTTATATGGTTCCCTAATCCTTCTGGGGCGCCTTTGTCTCTTTTGCGAATGTATGCATCCAACGTTCACTAGCGCATTTACTTTCTCTTGCACGAGCTCAATCGTGCGCCTTTTCTTTTCTTTCATCTAGTGTGTTCCACCTCTTCTTCGTGTAACCCCAACTTTTTTTTAATCTCCGTGATCTCTTGCCGCCTGCTGAAAATCATTTAAGCTTGCTTTTATTTCCTTGTTTGGATAGAGGAAGCCACTCACGGGGTTCCTCTATCCAATGCAACAGTCTTTTCTTGCCGTGTCTGTCTTATTTCCTGCTGCATAACGTTTACCAGTTCCTTATATTCCCAGACTGCTGTAGGAAAAAACCCCATTTTTCTTTATGTTTGCGCAATATTGTTATTGCTCTTCATCCGTTTTAGAAAGTTCTGATGCTATTTTTTCGTGTTCTGCGTTGGTATCACTCCCAACGAATAATGTAAACCGGCCTATGATCGCTATCCAGGCAATTTTTTTCCAGGTTCCTTCATTATTATGTCAAGTTGTTTATAGACCATTTCTGACACAACGGCGAAGTCGATACATGAGTGCCTGTTTCCGCATGGCCACGTTACCTGTCCTGACACTTTTTATTCCTGCTAACTACTATAAGGTTCCGTTCATCACACTGATGCAGCACTAGAGAACCGCTGTAATCAGTATATCCGTCCAAAGCGTCCATGTGTGCGTTCATAACTCCTACTTATTATACCTGGCGCCCTTTCGTGAACTCATTATTATCACTTCTGATTCAATCAATCAATTCTATATATTTATCTCTGCTATCACTATGTCTGTATTGGTAAGCTACTCAAGCAATGTCTTTTTGCCTTTTTATGTGCCGCTTATTGATACACCCTCTTGACATGTCTATGTTACCCTTCGCAGCTTCATACATTGCCTAATAATCATGCCTATATCTCCGTCTTTTTTGACCCATTCTGCTGCAACCCTCCAATGCGAAATTTGGTAACAGGCAGTAGCTCGAAATCTCGTAGATGCGTTTTTGATCAAGGCATACCCGCTAATTGTACATCAATTCCGACTGCGTTTGAATTTGCAACCACTTTTATGCTTACGATCCCCCCTACATGTTGTGTAACAAATTTTAACCGTCCTCGCATTCTTTGTGCTCCTTTTTATTGCGATAGCAATTATATTGACACTCAAAAGCAGATTTCTGCCGTCGGCGTCGCCGTCGCCGTGAGGCTCCGTATGACGTCAATGGAGATGAAATCGTCGCCGATGATAAGTGGTTCTTGAGGGAAAGGGAAAGGTTGGCGCTATCTTCTGCAGCCCTTGAGGGAGCACGGCTCGGCGCGCGCCGAACGCTGTATGTGGAGTGAAAGGGCGGGGGGCGCGCGCTTTCACGGGGGAGTGAACGCACGGCGGAGAACAAACGCGCGTTCTGCGCCGTGCTCGCTTAAGGCTGCAGAAGTAGGCGTCTCTTTCCTCCTTTACATCACCATATAGGTAGAGCAAACGCGCCTTCTTCCGACGCGCGTGGGGGAGGGGGGGAGGGAAGGGAGGCGACGTTTAGCTGTGGCACCAAGTGCCTATTTATATCAGAGGCTCCGGCAACAGTCACCAACGTCGCACGCATTTTGAGCGAACGCGGGCAAAACGCCGACGGCGTCGACAACAGTTCTGCGTGTTGCCGGTGCTGCTGCATGTCCAAGTTTATACGGCTGATAAAGCTACTATCATTACTCCGTATAGCTCTCTACAAATTTGCTATCGCAATTGATGCTTCGCTTTTCAGGTGAAACTGCGACAACTTTTTTTTTACACTTTGTGGTCTACTTCTACTCCTTGCTGGTGTGTCGCTACATGCAATGTTTAATCGTCCTTCCTCATTGCCTGAGGCACGCCTAAAAAAACTGCTGCCCGTGCCACGAATCGACGTCCAACAGGTGTTGCTACACTATCGCGAAAACGCATCCCGTCACGAACAAAATCACTCCTCTCCCAGCCGGCGCGGTGCACTTCTTGATTGACGTCAATGACCGCAAAATTCATTGCCTTAGCTAGGGTCCAAATTTCTCTTTTTGCTGCAAGCACTGCCTTTTTAATTGCCTACCCCTGCCTTTCAACCTCTAGCACCATGAACACTGCGATTTGAACTTCCCTTGAAGCATTCTACATATCGGTAACCTCTTTGGATACTTGCCTCGTGATCCCTGCCGCCGTCCTAGCCGTAAGTCAATTACTTCGCTCATTATCACCACTAGGTGTCACTCCTCCGTTGTGTCCACAATGGTCCACAAAAAAGATGTCCACAAGAGACATGTAAGGAGCATTTATGGATTACCGGCACATGGCAAGGCTAAAAGACGTGGCTGGGAGTAGCTCACCTATGACAGGTATGATAGCAGAGAAAAATAAGGAATTGGTTGATTGCAGTAGAAGCGATAATAATAAGTTCAGTAAATCGGGCCAGGTGATATCAGCGGGAGAAAATGAACGCGCACGTGGACGATTCAGAGGGATATACTGATTACAACGGCTCTCTGGTGCTGGATCTGTGTGATGAACAGAACCTTATAGTAGTTAACAGGGAGAATAAGTGTAATTGACAGGTAACGTGGCAATGCGGAAGCAGGCAGTCATGTATCGACTACGTCTTAGTCTCAGAAATGGTCTACGAGCTAAAGCAAATGATAATAGACGAAAATGGAAAACATTGACTGGGTAGCGATCACAGATGTTTATTATTAAAGTTTGGGAGAGATACCAACGCAGAACACAAACCAATAGCCTGAAAATTTTTAAAAGTGAAGGAAGAGCAAATAACACAAATCGCAAGAACAAAGAAAATTAGGCTTTCCTACAGCAGTCTGGGAATATAAGGAACTGGTAGACGTTATGCAGCAGGAAATAAGGTAGACGCGGCAAACCAATTGTGGATCTGGAAAGAGGAAAACCACGTAAGTGGTGGAACAAGCAAATAAAACAAGCTATAGAAGACCGTTAAGAGGCATCCAGCGCTCATCGAAAAGCCAAGAAGTTGGGATTACACGAAGGAGAGGTGCTCGTTAGATGGAATACATACCGAGAAAAGAAAAGGGTGGCGAGTGAGCTCGTGCAATAAAAATTAAATGCGCAAGTGAAGGTTGGGTGAATAACATTCACAAAAGAGACAAAGGCGCCCAAAAAAGATTCTGCACCCATATAAAAGCACTAAGAGCTCCAACTAAAAACTCGCAAACGGCTATAAGGGACTGAAGACGGTGACATCTACGAAGGAAACGACGCGCTACGGTACATCACACACGTTATTAGGGATAACTTCGGCACGAGAAAACGCGCAGTTCACTTAACAGATTCAGCAACAACACAGAGTCCTGAGAGATGAAATTTAGCATAGAAAGATTTTATTGGAAAAGGCAGCATAAAATGTCCGTAATAACACGGCAGCAGGACCCGATGAAATCCCAATACAGCTAATCAAAAACCTCGTTCCAAAGAGCAAGGCACTGCTGCTAAGTGATTAGGACAAAGAAAATTACTGTTGGATGGCGCAAAAGCAAGATGAACCTCATCTACAAAGGCAAAGGAGATAAGGATACGACGAGCTCGTACAGGCCAGTTACAGTTATTTCGGTTATATATAGAATGGAAATACACGCCATCAAATTAAAACTGTCGAAACGGGTGGAGAAGATGTATTGGGTGAACTATAGAATGGGTTCAGGCCAGGCAGACGCTTAGAGGATAATATGTTTGTACTAACTCAGTGCATAGAGATTCCAGTACCTCCGACAAGACATTTTTAGATAGCATTCCTAGATTATAAAGGAGCTTATGATAGCGTACACAGGGAATTGTTATGGGATATTCTTAAGCACGAAGGCATAGATCACGATTTCGTGGAGCTGCTGCGGGAGATATATAGAGACAACCAAGTAGAAGTTAAATGGGAAGGTCGAAAAGGTAACAAAATGATGGGAATTCACCAAGGATTAAGCAAGGATGTCGTTTGTCTCCATTGTTGTTCACGCTTTACGTTAAGGGTATAGAAAAACGACTGGAAAACAGCGAATTAGGGTTTGATTTATCCTACATGCGTAATGGACAATAGGTGCAACAGAAGGTCCCTGGAACGATGTATGCGGACGACATAGTGCTACTAGCAGACAATATAATAGATCCATAGACACTTGCGAATATCTGTGGCAACGCAGCGACAAATCTAGGCCTTAAGTTTAGCACAAAGAAACCAGGAATTATGATCTTTAATGAAGAGATGCATAACTACGTGGCGTCAATTCAACAGCAAGTCCTACCCACAGTCAAGCAATATAAGTACCTCGGCATATACATAAACAAAGGAAAGAATTACTCAAGCAACCACCAAGATAATCTGAAAATAAAGGGGAAGTGGAATGCTGCAATAATAAAACACAGTGCACTGTGGGACCGCAATAAGTATGAGGTGGTGCGTGGAATTTGGAAAGGAGTAATGCTGCCAGCGCTAACGTTCGTAAATGCCATTCTATGCTTAAAATAGGACATGTTGTCAGGGCTGGAAGTTTGGCAAAGGTCAGTAGGCCGGTTGGCTGTGGGAGCCCGCGGTAAAACCACAAATGAGTCAGTGCAGGGTGGCATGGGTTCGACCTCTTTTGCAGTCAGAGAAGCACAGATCGAAATTAGTTTTCAAGAAAGGCTCAGGAACATGGACGAAAATAAATGGGCGTCCGAAGTGCACAAGTATCTGTACCTGAAAAGCGTGGACGCAGAGTGGAGGAAGAGGTGAATGAAGTTGGCAACCAAGTACAGGATAATTGAAACTGTAAATAGACAACCAGGAGTCATCAGAAAGAAAGTGAGAGAATAGAGACCGTGAATTGGATGCAAAGAATGGAAACAAAGGCCATGGAGATTTACGAAAATAAGAAATTAGAAGGGAATCTGTAAGATAACACAAAGGGCAGTGCCTTGATACTTGAGGCTCCAGCCGTAGGCCTAAGGTTCACAACATACAGGAGCAAATATTCGGAACTAGATGAGGCATGTGTATGCTGCAGTCAAGATCCGGAGACCACCCAGCACATCCTAATGGAATGCGAACGGCTTCACCCAGCGACAACCGTAGGTAACGTATAACTTCTAGAAGCGCTTGGGTTTAAAGTTGAAGGAAACATCAATCAATCAGCCGTAGAGATAAGCAAGAGACGATTAGATTACTGGTCGAAAAAAAAAATCAGGGAAGAGATTGAGATGACCTGATCTCTTACAATCATAGGTAGTGGTATAAGGTATATTTGAGGGAAAAAAGGAAAGAAAAAGAATATTGAGAGGTATCCAAAAATGCTAGATAAAGAACATGTATTGTATACCTGATTAAATCAAACAGGCTAGGTGACTATTTGTCACCGCCCCGTTTCAAAGCGGATGCCATTAAAACATCATCATTATCATTATCATCATCATCATCACCATCACAAAAAGCGTGGACACAGAATAGAGGACGAGGTCAAGAACGTTGGAAACCAAGCACAGGGAAATTGAATGTGTAAATAGATAACCAGGATTCATCAGAAAGAAAGTGAGAGAAGCAGCGACACTGAATAGGATGAAAAAAATGGAAAGAAGAAAGACGGTGGAGCTTTAAAGGAATTGGAAGAAAGAAATTAAAAGGGAGAATCTGTAGGATGCCACTAAGTGTAGTGCCTTCATATTTGAAGCTCGAGCAGGATGCCTAAGGACAAAAACATGGTGGAAGAAGTATTCGTAACTAGACGAGGAATCTGTATGCTGCAGAAGTAATGCGGAGAACACACAGTACATCCTAAATCAATGCGAAGGCATTCACCCATTGAGAACAGTGGGCAACGTACGCCTCCCAGAAGCATTTGGATTTAAAGTAGATGGAGGCATCAACCGGTCTGGGGTTGAGATAAGCAAGATAAAGTTAGAGTGTTGGTGGAAGAAAAGCGGGGAAGAGATTGAAACAAACGGATCTGTTACAGTCATATAGCATAGCTTAAAGAAAGGTTAAAAGGCAATAAGAGAGCGGTGTGGCTCAGAGAACAAACACGGGATAGCCGATATTCTAGTTGACATTAAGCGCGAAAAGCGGAGCTGGGCAGGCCATGTAATGCATAGGATGGATAACCGGTCGAGGACGGCAGTCTAGGACGGCAGAAAACTAGGTGGAGTGATGAAGTTAGGAAATTCGCAGGTGCAAGTTGGAATCAGCTAGCGCAAGACAGGGGTAATTGGAGATTGTAGGGAGAGGCCTTCGTCCTGCATCGGACATAAATATAGGGTGATGATGAGGATGGTAAATAATTCTAGAATTCCTAGCTAGCATTTTTGTATACATTTCCGCAATCGTATAGCACACGTGCATAAAACGAGCAGGTCATGTGACCATTTGTCACCGCACAGTTTCAAAGGAGGTGTCATTAAATTATCATCATCATCATCACCACGCCTGTATCTTGGTTTTCGCTATCACTTACCTAATGGCTTTCCTTCGAAGCGCCCTAGCCTGAACTCGTTCGCCTGCATCTGCCTACTCTATTATCGCCGGTTCTTCTTTACGCATGTTGGAATCGTCAACGAAGACAACGCGACGCTTTCCTTCCTCCACGCGAATGAAAGCTGCACCTGAGCCTGCGATGCCCTCCTCGTCTGTCTCCTCCTCCCCTTTCACTTTGTTGTCTTCCGTGGCCTGCACGTCAGCGGTAGCGCCTTCATGACTATCACTGACGTCTTCGCCATGGTTTTCCGACATGATCGTTACGGCTTCCTAAGTTTTTCTCGCTTCGGAGCCAGCGCCGTTGAGGGTGCCCGCATCGAAGTGTTCACATTTCCTTTGCGGAATGGTGGTCCTCAGCTACATTTCTACGTTGGTTAGCTCAAATTTTACCTCCTTCCTTTCCTTTTGCTGGCTCTTGAGTTCCTTTTTTAGTTTCCCAACACAATTAGCCAGCTTAACCTTCTCCTACTTTAGAGGGTCTAGTCGCGACCCTAGCGCACACATCCTAACTATAAAAACTGCCCCTTTTGCTTCGCGTACGGACTCAAACCGTGTTTCTTCAAGGCATACAAACGCTCACACTCAGAGAAACGCTCGCGTGCTTCCTCCTAGTGTCGACCACCGCTCACCAGCGCTGAATGGATATATTCATGCTATGAGCATCCCCTTTGAACCGCGGTGGTGGAGTGCGCCACCAAGCTCTTGTGATTTTTTTGCCTAATATGCTACCTGTACTTTTTTTTGCAGAGAACACCCACATACAAAGAATTCCCAGCATCAAACTTTTTTAGTCATTACTGGGAACTATACGCAGTGGTGAGCGCCATCTGGTGGTGCTTCAACGAACCCACCACCCACCAGGTGCACGCCTCCCCTGGATCAGCTATGACTACGTGACTTTTTGTACCATCTCCGGGGACGCCGTCTGATTTTCCGCTTCATGAGCCATAAAATGCGTTCGCATTAAAACCAGAAAGCCACGAGGCTAGCAAGACTTACACATGGCCGTGAGTGGTCAGTGACTCGTAGCCGCGGTGAGGTCCAGATCGCCCGCCAAGCTTCAAACACGACCTATGTGCGCGAGCGATAAAAAAATTAAAACGTCAAACCTGCTTACTATCGACAATTCGCTATTTTTCTGATGGGTAACTGCACACTCAGTATCCAAGAAGGGCAATTTGAACAGTCGCAAAGGCAAAATATAAGTGCTGCACAAAGGAGATAACCTGCCTCGCAGGACAGCCTAACCGTCTATCAAATTATGTATTAACGTGGAATAATGAAATACGAAACGAGGCTCCGGATAACGGTACTTCTGACATGAGGTTATTTATCGATGACACCGGATGGTGGTAGAAGTAGTGCTCCAGTTAACAGCCTTTTTTTTACATGAAATTGTCTTTAAAATGAGTCCGACGTTGCTAAAACCGCATGGGCGATGGGAACAAGTTATAGCGTTATCGCTAATATCATTACAAACGTAATATCTACACTCCGTACTTTCGTATCGTTGTGTAGAACAAATTAATCGATGATGCATGTGACGACTGCGCAGCTGGCGTCATTGTTTGGCCACGCATGACGCAACCGGACCTGAATTTGGCCTCTCGATCAGCGGTATTAGTATCACAGCTCGGCTTTATGTTTGTCGATCCGGGCGGAAGTGCTCGTGTTTGAGATTTCTCATTTCCGCTATGACCCACCAAACTCTACCCTCTGCTCGTCAGAATTTATAAAGTGTGGAAATGTCAAATTTCTTGCATAAATTTAACGCTAGCTCGGTTACGACACCGCCACGTTCGATACGCAGATTTCAGAAATGAAGTGATCAGACTCGGGTATCTTCACAAAGGGATGCCTGTTGGTACCCACCACATTTGACCATGGCTGGTCGACTACACCTACAGAGCGAGCACGAGTGCAAGATTCGACCATGAGACCCCAACTTACTGTAACATATGTTAAGCATGCAAGGATTCTAATGCGTAAATGTCACGCGCTTTACGGTCACATTGTTATGTAGAGCAACGTACTAATTACTCGATCATGCATCTGTCAGGTGCCTAGATGGCGCCTTTGTCGTCGTACGCATGACACAAACGGAGCTAAAATGAGCCTCGCGTGGGGCATTCAGAGAGGCACAGCTTGGTAGTACTCTTTTTTATGGGATCAGGAATGATCGTACTTGGGAATGCTCACTGTGCCATAGTAGGTATAAGTTAAACTAGACACTGGTTCTCAGCAGGAGTTGTAAGGCCTACGAGTGTGCAGTTTGTTGCAGAAATTCCCCAACTGAGCACCTATGGCCTCACTGCCTTCGACACGTACGATATGGCGTGAAGAGTCTCGCGCAGCAAGGCAGTCTTGCTTCTCGAATCTTCTCCAAGCCCCTTGAATACGGCTGAACGTGCCACTACAAACAACGAATGTGGATCGAGAGATGCAGGACGGTCTTGGGCTCTACCTGGGGCTTACTTCTTCATCCAAGTGTCCAGACACCCTCTGAGGAACAAGTGCGTCACTATGAATAAAGAACTAAGTTGAAAACAAATGTAAGAAACGCGTACACTGGAGAGGAGTACAAAAGAGGGTGCTCTACTTCTTGTTTGTTGTGTATGCGTTTCTTACGCTGTTTCTCATCTTACTTGACTGTGTATACGAACTCGCCTACGACTTATACTTGTCGCAGTACGTAAAGAAAGGGAGCATGGTTGAACAATTAGTCCGCGAGGATAAGTAACATAACCATATGTTTAACCATATGGATAAGTAACCAGTAACATAAGTTGGGCTCATAAGGTTGTTTAAAGCGTGAATAAATGTAACTTGTGTATTCTCTTACGTCATTTTGTACTCAAATCGGCTGCACCACCCACGATGCTTATTACGTACCATGCTGCGGCTGCGTTCCTGATGCAGCCTACCCGATTGCTTATTAAAATTCAATTGCCAAGTGCTACAACTACGGATTTATTGCTTGCTACTCCTTGCTACAATCTCTATACTCTTAATACAACAAATTGTACCCATCTTACGCACAGTTGCGTTCAATGTTGCTCGAATGGTATTACAGGCAGCTTGCTTTCTACCATAGTTCGCCTTCAGCGAAGTGTTAACGCATGACGCAACGCGTCCTTGTAAGACAAGCAACTACGTGTGATTCTATTTTTTTTTCATGCGCTGAGTACAGTAGGACGCGTGTGACACGAGCGATTGTGTGACCAAGGCACGCACGACGACAATTACATGAGTCGCTTATTGTACGCCGGTGAAGAAATATCACAAGCAGTTGTGTTGCGACATGAGTCACATCCAAGCTCAGGTACGATATCAGGTACCATCTCAAAGAACTTTCAGCCACATAGGAAGGGTGAGGGAGGCTGGTGCCCTCCTGGTTTGTTAGCAGCGTTACTATACGATCTGCAGAACACAAAGGGCATTCTTACGATCGGCAATCATATGTTTCATTTCTGCGTTTGTAGCCTTAAAAAGTTTATGTCGCGCACATTGTTTTGCTTTTTTAAGGCTGCTGTTCTTATGCGACGTGAAAGGTACCCTACTGTCTAAAGCGATCCTTGGCTGGAGTGCATACATCTGTGACCTAAAGGGTAAAACATTGGGCAGTTGGCCGATGGGAGCCTTGTTCAAATTATACCCTTGAAAACAACATGTATTATAATAAAGAGATGACCAACGAGGCCTGACAAGGAAGTGCAGCAAAGTGCCAGGTACGTAGGAAACAAAGCTTCGCATTGAAAACAACCTCACTTTCGCCTGATTTCGTACCCATGTCTTCCTCGCAGAAAAAGCGCAATCAATACAGTGACAGCATTCCCGCTGCTCATCAACTTGTCTCTAATGGTGCTACGAGGCTTCAATTGATTCAGAAATGCATGGAAGGGAAAAACACCTGGGGTGTGCTCGAAAACCGGAAAATGTCATGATAATGATAATATGTGGTTTTTGTGGCGCAAGGACCATGCGTGGCCAAAAAGCGCCATGACTGATTAGGTTGTGTTAAGCGCTGATTGGTGAGTTGCGATGATGGGAGGTAACATGGCTCTAAAGTGGCCTAATATCAATCGCTGTCGTAGATGCGTAAACAGATATATACTACAAAATTATGACAGTGATACGTGGAGTGGTCTATGAGTATAGTACGAATGACAAGTGATCATGAGGCTAAAATGCGAGAAAATGGAAAGAGTACGTATGCCACCTTAAGGCATTTGAGCCCAAAGGCTGAGAGGCAGGTGCTTTCATTTAATGCAGCTACCACAGCAGAAACGTCTGTTAAGAGGCCGTGCTACGGGTTTGCTGGGGCTATAACATGAAAATTATGTACATCTTTTAAAAATTCGAACAAGGATTGATATTTAAAGAGATGTTCTTTACCAATGATCATTAGAGGACGAAGTCGAATCGCCTGATGTGACAACGCCTCTAGAATTTCTTGAGCGATGACTGGACGTGTCGCTATGCTGCGCTAATATTACCGCAAGACCGACTCTATACCGACTGTACACCGACTCTAGACCGACTCATCGCTCTGCACGTAATTGCGCATGCAAAGAGCAGCAGTTTTCAATGGTTAACCTAACCTAACCTAACCTCGAACATCAAAGTGACGCGCCTGTGCATGGTCGCTCGATGAAAACATGAAAACACACGTGACCTGAGCAGCGAGAGTAGCGAGGTAGGCGAGGGCTTTCCGCTTCCTGAAGTTGCCGCGTGGCGTGTCGTGGCGTGTCAGTCGCGTCGCCCGTATACACGCTTTCGCCAAGGATCCACGACGTCGTGCGTATATAGAGTGCATCTTACCGCAAAACAACGAATGTGTGTCGCATCGCTGTTGTGGGTTCTGTGTGGTTGATTCTGCTTATATACTGATATGCTAGTCATTGCCTAGTTTTAGATATAGTGCATCCAAGTGGCTTTGCGTACGTAATAACCCGAACGGCAGCCTTTGCGTTTTACGTAAATCCGGCGGTTCGCGTCGCCTTACTTGGAGTGTACTAATTGTAAAACTTGCTACGTATTGTAATGAGTGCTCGGAAAATACGTACCTTGCTCGCTTGGTTTGCCAGAGGCTCCCAGGTGCCTACGGCTACCGGAGGCCAAAGAGCAAAGGTGATGCTTGGAACTCGTGGAACAGGCGTGGCAGCAGCTCCTCAAGGGCACGGCAGTGAAAGGATTTGGGGGTGAAAGAAAGCAAGAGTGACGTCTTCCGGAATGCACGGCGCAAAGGAGGACTGAAAAGCGACGGTCTGGCGGGCAAACCTCTTCTTCTTCTTCTTGCTCGTGCCACGCGACGGCACCCGCTGCGCGTGACTTGCACCTTGTTCTTGTTTCGAAGATATGGCACTGACCCACCACAGAGAACCAGGCGCATCTGAAGTTTTCTTTTTGACTGAAGAGCACCAGCAAACCGGACTTTTACCTGACTTGGCTTTTTTGCGGGATTCCTCTTCCTGTCGTCAAAAGGAAGCAGCGGCAGACGTTAGCGTAAACGAAAAGCAATTAAATTGCAACTTAGGAGTAAGAACCGGGCAGTCGTATATTTCGTGTCCGCGTCCGTCACCAAAAACCTTGAAGGACGCTTACGCTTCCACTTTAAGAGTGGAACGCAACAGTCTTGCGCTGGAAGACTCCAATTTTAGCTGTCAAATTACCTCTTGTCATCAGCCCAGCTAACTTTCTGCCGTCCACGACTGTGCTTCCGTTCCCTTCGCACCGATTTCGTAACTCTAGTGGTCCACCGGTTATCTGCCCCACGCCTTACATTGCCTATCCAGCTCCATTTCGTTTTACAAGGCAGCTGTCTATGGCGAGGATCCCGGGATTTCTTCGTGGCATAACGTTGCCAGAAAACAATGGCGGCAGATGCGGGTGGCAGTGCCGGGCAGAGCAATGGCTCATACCCCCGTAAGTGGCGAGGCTAGAAGCAGCGACTTATCACAAGCAAAAAGGGGCTTGTGGTTGAGTTTCCGCGTAACAGAATTAAGCTGTTTCGCATATTCAAATGACAATCCCACGCTACCATGTCTAGGTTGTGCGCATATAAATTTTCTGCCGCAAATATACTTTCAGAGCTTGAATTAGTTCAGTAACGCTTATGTGCCACGCGGAGAGTCTGAGTGGTTGTGGTTAGGGAGAATTTTATCTAATGGACAATGCCCCCGACACCGACACCGACACCGGATTTGCTGCCACGCGCGGCCCTTAACGTTATCGCGTTAAAATGTGGAAATCTTAAGGTGATCACTTTAAGGGTCGCGTGTTCCAGAAAAGGACCCCGTTTCGTCTCGCACTGCCGGGATCGGCTTTGAGAACCATGGGTGATCCCAGCGGCAGTGCAAAACAGGAGCTCGTACCCCCGTAAGGCAGAGGCTCCAAGCAGTCAGCAAAGTGACGCGAAAAGTGCATACAATATTTGTAATCACGCATACAGAACAGCATTCCTTTCAATAAAGAGCACAGCACAAGCATCCGAGCCATATAATTGACGAAAAGGCGCTCGCGATAATGCGAAGCAAGTAGGGCTCCCCGCACATGTTTCCTGGTGTTGAGAGGTACCAAGCTTCTCATGGGTAGCATGACACGAGGGCCAAAGGTATGAACTAGAGGAGATCGTGTCACTGACCAGGCAAGAGGTAGCCAACGAATAATGCTTTTAATTCTTAACGAGGTCGAAGCATGATGACCAAAAAGGCGCTGAATGCCAGAGGCGCCTAGAGTTAGAGTATACGAGTATGATCCCTGCGGGAGCCATATATAGTAACTACAGAGGCGCCGACCTTTTATATCAACCGGAGGAGTCGAGAGAGAGAGATTGTGGTTGTGAAGAGCCGGAGGTGGCAGCTGTGCATCTCCGGGCGCAAGAACAGTGCCAGCAAGGCAGATAGCACTGCACAGGGCTGCGCTTTCCGACATGCCCACAGCTCGGCGCACTGCGTTCACAAGAATGCGCTGTGCGTTCAAAACAACGCACAGCGCCTTCAAAACAACGCACAGCGCGTTCATAACCGCTTCACCGCCGGAGTTTCAGTGTACTGCGATGGACAAGAGTTTGCCGCCACTGTCCAGAGGCAGTGGCTGCAAACCCAGGCTGGAATCCGAAATGCAAGTGGCCGTGCCTCTCGACCTCGATGTGGTATGGTGGTCTCGCCCTTAGCGTTGGCTGCGGTAGCAACATTGTCCTCCTGGAAACTGAGAACTGCACCACCGGCGAGGTGACACAGCCCTGATTAGCAGACACCACTATGTAAGCCCACCTTCACATTTCCTCTGACAGTTGTGAGCACTGAAAAGCGGTACTGTCCTTGCTCTTGGTTTTCAGTTTTAGTCCCGTTTCAGTGTAGTCCCTTGGCTTTCAGTTGTAGTCCTATGCTTCCGTTGCCTATTCTGCAAGCCATCATCATCAGCCTATATTTACGTCTACTGCAAGACGAAGGCCTCTCCCTGCGATCTCCAATTACCCCGGTTTTGCGCTAGCTGATTCCGACTTCCGCATACAAATTTCCTAAATTCATCACCCCACCTAGTTTTCTGCTGTCCTCGACTGCGCTTTCCTTCTCTTGGTATCCATTCTATAACTCTAATGGTCCACCGGCTAGCCACCTTACGCATTGCATGGCCTGCCCAGCTCCATTTCTTTCTCATAATGTCAATTATGCGGCTGTTGCCTGGATTTCCGCGAAATGAGGAAACAATGCTGAGCCGCTTACGCTTGGGTGTTGCATTCACAATGCTTAAGGCCGTTTCACATGGTGCGATTTTGCAGTGCGAATTCCGTCGCATGCGACGAAAATCGCAATCGCAGGGCCGATTCTGTGATTTTCGGCTGCCACCGACCGGTTGGTCGCAGCGTCGCAACGTCGCAGCAATCGCTGCGATTTTCCGTCGAAATTGCGCCGAGAGCTATTTCGCGGTCTGTTTTGGAAAATGGCGGCGGTCACTCAACGCAGCGTTTATAGATACTTTTTTGTCTATAAATATTGGATCAACAAGGCTCGAACAGTGCTACTAATTGAGTGGGGCCTTGGATTGCGCAATCGGTACGTAACATCAGCACCGACACGCGAACATTGCAGATAAAAACTCGTAGGTCAGATTCGGTTCTGTGATTTCTATGCGTTTGTTGACACGCTACATTGCTAATCTGGCGACGCTGTTTTTTAGGTTGGCTTCGGGTGCTGATAGTACGTACTTTTCCGTGATTTTCCGTTATTCACATGCGCTGCGAGTTGGTAAATACTACGAGGTGTCCCTCACGGGAAGGCATGGCCTTCGGATGTCTTCCCAATTTTCTGGTTCTGGAGACAACTCGCGATATACGAAAACGCCACAGTTTTATCGCGGTATGCAATTACGGACGGAACAATTTCAAGAATATGCAACTACGGACAAATTATATGGTCAATAGGCATTTAGTTGCAGTCGGTTGGTTTGGGCTTTCATGCGCATTTTCCCCAATGAATTATCTCATTTCAAGGTTCTGTTACTTCCGCTGCGAGACGCGACTGCTTATCAAGCTCGCAAAGCGAAGCTGCAAACTATATATCGTATTGAATGTTCTATATCGTTCTATATTGTTCTATATCGTAATGAATATATCGTAATGAATTATGTGGCGTGTCCTACAAAACCTGGCAGCAAGCAACTCTGGGCGTCGCACCAGTCAGATTGTTGAAATCGCAGTCATGTGAAAGAGCCCTCAAAAAATCGCATTGCGACCCATGCGATCGCACCGATTTTTTTTCGCTCCAGTCGCAGCATGTGAAACGGCCTTAAGCCATATAGTGCACCATGAATTTAGTTTGTCCACGTTGTGCTGCAAAGTACCGTTAAATGGCAACTTACGAATATTATCACACAATAATCGAAAAAGAAATGTGCATTACATGATATGTCATTGCACCATGAACTTTGTTTATCACACAATCACCGATAAACTTATGCACAGTAGATCAAATACCATCACGCATATCATAGATATATAGGCAAAACAATAAGCTTTATTGCTTAAGGAAATTCTTAATGCACTAGAACATGAGAGGATGTTCTGCTGCGGCTAACAATGCATTAAAAATGGCTTCAAAGAAACGCTGCTGTCCAGGGGATCACAGAGGAATCAATGGCAATTGCTTTCATTTCGAAGACGAAGCATTTTTGCTGTACCTTGCCATAGCCTTAAACACAATCAACATATAGCATTTGAATAACTGCGTTTCGCAAGTTCTCCCGTTAACGTTAGGCCTAACGTTTTCGTTCCATAGCTCTTTGTGTGGTCCCTAACTAGTGATAGAGCACCCGCCTTGGTGGCGGGAGGTTGTGAGTTTGATTCGCACAGCCGTCATCCACCCACTGGTTCAAAAAGCCACAAGCGTACCCCAGCCTGGCGGTCGGTTTCCTTAAGGGGTGATACGCTTGTGAAAGGAGACCTGCGCCTTAAATTACCGTCAAAACGATCATCAAGACCCTGATGTTTGGGCCGCGGCCATGGCGGCCAATTCCCATGTGGTGCCTCAAAAGCACCCATTGAGGTGGGCACGACTTGGGGTTGGTTAATCGCCTCCTAAGGGATGGCCGTAACATCACTTTTTTGTGCTCACGAGGGTTATGGCGGGAATTTATGGCGCAGGCTCTTTTTCCAAGCGTATCATGCACTCCTGAAGGGAAATATGCCGAGCCACCTCCCTCGACAAGGTCTGTCCTCCGAGGAGAGGCTGCTCAAGTGCGTAGTGTGGTTGCAACCTTTGATCCTGTTGCTGAGTGGATTTCGCATCTGGACGCTTGTGCTTGCTTGCCCGATTCTGAAACTTTCATTGGACTGCGTAGCATGTGTGCATTTGTTTTATATGTGTGTCTAAATCTAATGGTATTCTATTTTTTTTAGAGTGGAGCTGTTTACCTCTAGCCCGCGTATGCATTCTCCGGACGCACTACAAGAGGGGAAGGAGGGGCGGTACCCTGGGCGGCTTGAGTCGCTATCGTGGACAGGCATTAAAGCGATACGATTTGACATGAATGGAGCTGATTGTGCACGTGGCCTGGACTTCTGTGGTTATAACAGCACACGCGTTAATGGGGAGAGGAGGAGGAGTGTGGCGACATCACTGCAGCAATGATGACGGCTAGGGGGATAGGAGGAAGGAGTGTGGAGACAACGCTGCAGCAGTGGAGACGGGTAAGGGAGAGGTGGAAAGTATGTGGCGACGGTGCCTGTGCACGTGGCCTGCGCTTTTGTAGTTATAACGACACGAGCATCCGAATTCGACTTATAACTGCCATCTGCTATAACTGCCATCTGCTAGCCGCCTGGTTAACTCAGATGGTAGAGCGGCTGCCCCGGAAAGGCGGTGTTCCCGGGTTCGAGTCCCGGACCAGGACGAATTGTTCTTCAACTGCGAGGCTTTATTTCTTGGAACCCGGTTGGGTTTTCATTGTAGCAATTGCTGCATTTGGGTGGATGTCTCAGTTTCCCTTTAATTACTTATCTCCACCTTGCGGATTTCCGCTGAACTATTACGTCAAGGCAGCAGAAGCAGTAGCAGTGGAAAGGCTGAAGGAAGAGTCAAAGAAAGCTACGCTTTAAAATTGAAAACAGCGCGCGTTCGTCACCCTTTTTTCTGCACTATGGAATCATGACTTTCTGCGCACGCCGTACAACGCGCGTAAAGTTTACGGCAAGGGTTGGCCAGAAGTGCTTTGTGCCGAAGGAAAAGTGCGCCCTCCCATCTGGATCAATATGGAAGAGCTGTTTCACTGCTCAAACGTCGCGACAGCACAGTCACCCCTGCATCGATGCGTCGTCGGCGCGGAGCGAGTCACGAGGAAAAAAAAAACATTGTGCCAAGAAAATGCGCATGTGTCGAACTTTCCTCTCTTTCTTTTTTGTATTGCGATAGCAATTATATGGACACTAAAAAAGCATTTCTGCCTTCGGCGTCACCGTCGCCGTCGTCGTGAGGTTCCATGTGACGTCAACGGCGATGAAACCATCGCCGCGCGCCGTATGCTGTATGCGCGAGTGAAAGCGGGCGAGGGACGCGCGCTTTCACGGGGAGCGAACGCACGGCTTAGAGCAAACCCGCGGCGTTCTGCACCGTGCTCCCTGAAGGGCTGCAGAATTAGGCGTCTCCTTGCTCCTTTACAATCACTATATATATATATATATATATATATATATATATATATATGGAGCAAACGCAACTTCTTCCGTCACGCGTTAGGCCGTGGGGGGGGCGGAAGGGAGGGAGGGGAAGCGAAGTTTAGCTGCGGCACCAAATGCGTAATTATATAAAAAAATCACAGCATATCCACGGGGTGAATGATGATGAGTGGGGCGAAGCTCCGGGGGATCATTCGGGTAAACCACAGCTATGGACGAGAGATAAAGAGAGCTCGCGTCGGGAACGAGAGAGAAAGAGAGCGCGCGTCGGGAACGAACGCCCTTGTAAAGCCCCTATATAAGGGGCTTTACGCCCTTGTGCACCGCAGCGCCCCTAGCTACGGCGACAGAGAAATCGCCGGAAGCGTTTCTCCGGAAGCGGAATCTGGCTTCCGGAAAGGCTGCAAGCGGCACCGGATGGAAGCAGGCGAGAACGGAAGTTCGCCCTGTGCGGTATACTTATAATAGTTAAAGAAATATACTCCTTTACTGCTATACATACGTTCGGACCACACGCGCCATTATTGGCATTCCATAAGACATAGAGTGGCTACCTCTACTACAGCAGAGGAGGGCACGCCCCACACCCTATAGGCAGCTTCGCACTAAAAGTTGCGAGGCCATAAGGTGGTATAGACTTCCGACGCGGCTCGACGAGTTAACCGTCCGACCGCCCCCAGAGGTACCGGCACAGTCACCAACGCCGCGCGCGTTCGGTTGCGAAACGAAGGGCAAACACACCGACGGGCGTCGACAACAGTTCTGCGTCGGTTGCTCGAGTGTTGCTTGATTCCAAGTTTGGTAAATCTGATAAACTACATAGTCCTTAATCATATGCTCCTCTACTAATTTGCTATCGCAATTGATGCTTCGCCTTTCGGATGAAACTACGACATTTTTTTTTGCCTGCATTACCTCAGCATATTTTAAATTTTTATCCCTACGGCCAAGTATGTTCTGAATCATTTTTACCCATACAATCATTAGCATTATGTCAGTACTTTTTTTATTAGGTAACGAAATAATTCCAGCTGTGGTATAAAGGCGAGCATGAACACCGGTGGTAATTTAATGCTTCAACTTAAAATTCGTTGAGTCAGCAGGAGGTTATGTTGACTCTAAGGAATCTGCTACGACTGTGGGTATTTAATGATCTTATGTGCGTTCTGTTCAATTTACATTTCTCACTTTCAATACCGGAAGGCTGTGATTTATTTATTGTCACTCTAAATACTGCGCTTGTTTTTACGATATGTATGTGCCAACACAAAATGAAGAGAGGATTCGCACTAGTTTTCTCTGTTAGCTTGTATGTCATAAATTTGCATAAACCTCATGTGTGTTCAAAAAGAAACCGAACTATTGCTATAACATCTTTATTACTTATTGTACAACGATATAAGCATTGTCGCCCTCAAAATAGTCCCCTCTACTGGCAATGCACTGTACCCCTTGTTTCTTCTATTTTTGGAAATCCTCCTGAAACGCACTATCCGCGATGGCGCGCAAGTCTCTTGCCGAATTGTCCTGAATCTCCTCTGTGGTTTGGAAACGACGCCCTTTCAACTTGGTTTAAATTTGGGAAACAGAAAAAAGTCTGCTGGGGCTAGGTGCCGATATTACGATGGATGGGGTAACAACGGGAGCGTGATGTTTCGCTAGATAGCTGCGGACAAGGAGCGACTCGCGAGCCAGCGCATTGTCACGATGCGCTGCCTCACGCATCTTGAATCCAGGCCTCTTACTCACACAGCATCCCTCAAACACGCTAGAATTCCCTGGTAGACTTCCTTGTTTACCATCTGTCCACGTGGGACCAATTCCCGATGGAAAATCACATTGAAGTAAAAAAAAGGCACAGGCCTGCGCCATACACGCAGCATAGTCACAGCGTAAGCTGGGGAAGCGGCTCCATAGGCGTTAAAATTTTTTTTTTTGCACTAAGCACTACAGGGTCTTCGCGATGAAGTTTCTTCACGTCCTCTTCACGAGAACAATTCGAGCTGTCTGCCCGGCGTCGAGGACGAGCTCTGGCTTGCGCCGCAACACGTGGACACACTGTTCTTCTCTGCACTGCGGTCTGCTGAGCCCGACGTTGCCGGGTTGCAGCCGCGCGCGTAGCTCTACAATTCGCTTCTTCAGCAGAGGTTCGTACCTTGCGAGGAGGCGCGATAACGTGTATCGAAGAATAAACACCGTCATCTAGACTACATGCCACACATATCACATCCCTGGACCCGTGGCACGATGCGATGCTGTTGATGAACGGGGTGGTGACAAACAGTCACCTAGGATACTTGAGTTAACGCGATCCGGCTACATGCAGCCTGCATGTGGCCGGATCATCGGGATACCTGGTGAAATATAGCGCAAATGCAGTGCAATGTTCGCACGTATCGAGCTACGCGGCGCGAATGTCACCTCGCATGACAGTCGCCTAGCTTGCTTTGTTTCATCAGGCACGCTATACATGTTTATCATTCTTGCATTTTTGTATGAATCTCCTTAATCTTGTTGTTCGTCCTCAAACCTTCCCGATCTACCTTGTACATATACCTATGCAACTGCTGCATGGCGTGCCACCTGGTGTATTATTATGCATCTGAAATATAATGTGTGCACGTAACGTCGCAACGTGGCGCGCTTTTCACATCGCATGACAAGAGGCACGCTACGATGCTACGATTATTGGCATCCCCTTTAAAACAAATCGGTGACAGAGTTACCTAGCCAGTTAATGATGACTATGATTATTGCTTACTGGCATGCCCTTTGAAACGTGGCGGGGACAGATTGATTGACATGTGGCATAATAAATCATCATATGTAGGCAATAACACTTCCTTCTCTGAAAGCTAGCTTATCTGATATTTTTGCTTGGTAATGGAGAATGCATGTGAGACCACTATTCTAGTAAGTTATTTATCGGCATTATTCAGTATCGCAAAGCAAAGGTTAACCAGAGTGGTTCAATGCAAAACCAGACTCTGGTTTGCTGTATTTGCAGCTAATAAATTTTTTCAGAACCGTCCAGCAAAGTTTATTTAGTTTCTCTCTTTCTATTGACTGCTACAACACTAAATTTCCAGCCAATTCTTCATGACTTACCTTTTCAAAACTCATTCCTTTGTGCAACATGTCCTGTAACATAAACGATCCTTGGTACAATGCCCATGTAA
Source organism: Dermacentor silvarum (assembly GCF_013339745.2). Lineage (NCBI taxonomy): Eukaryota > Metazoa > Arthropoda > Arachnida > Ixodida > Ixodidae > Dermacentor > Dermacentor silvarum. Next base: position 34,211,916 of record NC_051164.1, read on the forward strand.
AACGCTCAGCCAATAGAAAGACAGCATGAATATCGTACTACTAAGTTTTCTTCTTATCACGCACGATGGAATGCCTACAATATTGCAGCGGGAGTCCATGCGCCCTTATGGCAGCCTTAAAGGTTGCTAGAAGTAAATATTTCAAGAACCATTACTTGCTATGTTGATTAACAGTTCCAAACAATTCTGGAATGTGATTGACCTTTCCGGTCACAATAATAATATTCTTGTTGATGTTACTGGGACTACTACATGGGATGATGAATGTCCCTCTGTCCTTAACGATACTGTCTGCAATAACTTTGTCGTAGTTTCTAATGCATCACTCCATGTCATTGGATTATGTGAATGCCTTCGTATGAACACAATAATTATTTATTCATGCGGTGTGGCTAAGGTTATAGAATCATTAAAGATTTCGGCTAGTCCTGGTTTCACCCTCAATAATTCAAAACAAAAAAAACAATGTCTTGTAATTCCCGAAAAATTTCTACGAAATTTTTCAGCGCTCTCTTGACTCGCGTCACATCCCCGCTCACTGGAAGCCAGGGAAGGTCATTCCACTCCAAAAGTCCACTAATAAGAATTCGTCTCACAAATCTCGTCCCGACTCTTTAACCTGCGTTCCCTGTAAAGCAATTCAACATATCATGTCTTCTCCAGTTGCCTCGTCTATCGAATCCATCTGATTATTTTCCTCTTCGCAACATTGCTTTCGTAAATCAATCTCTTGTTAAACCCAGCCACTCTCGCCCGTAAACAATACCTAGTTCTTGACCGCACTTCCTTGGCTGATGGTGTTTTTCTTGGTCGCACATGCAATATCCATTACCAAGCACAAATGTCAGATAAGCTAAAGTTTTCATAGACGGAGGTGTTATTGTCTATATATAGGATGATATGTATATGCCGCGTGTCAATCCGTGCCCTCAGCGTGAAGAGCAATCAGTGCTGTGTACATGAAAGTTTTGTAATGTTTTTTTTTTATAAGGATAAGCGTTTGTCAACAAAAAGGTGCCTATAGGTCGCCGAACTCACTCGTTAGTAGACGCACTCAGACACACTAAGCATCAGACCTACCCGTGAGTCCTAACGCTGAGTGATGCAGATGAGAGAAAATTCGTCTGGCTCTCAGTCTGAATGAGCTCTAAGCAAAAAATCTGCCTCCATTCCACCCTGCGAAAGTGGATGTACACCGAAGCTTTTGCCGACATTAAACAAGCACAACTGACGTCAGACAAGCACCACCAACACAAGCGACGGACGTCACGCCGAACGCGGGCGGAAGTGCAGCATACATCGTCATTCTTCTAGGCCCTTCGCCAATCGCCATTGCCTTATCGAACTAAATGATTATTTAAAAGTTAATTGCGTCAGAAAAGGCGTTAAGTACGACATACACACAAGCTGCAGACATGGTAGCTACGGACCGTTATTCAAGTATAAGAGAAAGCCTAAATGTTTTGCGCGGAAACTCAAAGACAAAGCCCGTGTCCCGTTGGCGATGTGAAGTTTGTCTAAGTGGCCTTTAGGCGGCCTTATCGTTTTTGAGAAGTGTTTGGAGCAATGTCAATTACGGTCGCAGCACGCGCTGTGCGACAGATGCAGCGGGCAGAGCGCCCACGCGTAAAGGGCAGATACATTGTGTGCGCACGTTCCTCATGCGCGCACGCAGTTGAGCCTAAGGGCAGCATATATCCTCATTCGAGCAGGCTCTCCGCCTGGCGCAAGTGCGTCATTCAACTAGTTCCATTCCAATGTAAAATGCTTCGCAAAATTTGTATAATACAATATACACACAACCTGCAGAACTTACAGCATCGGGTTGTAAGTCGAATATACGATAAACCATAATTGTCTTACGCGGAAATTCAAAAAAAGACCTTCTTCAAGTGTCGTTTCTTTTTGGGTGAGTACAGACCGAAAAATCATGACCAACTAGAGGCTAAAAGCTTAGTCTGTAAAAAAATATTATAATGCGTAAGCATTCTTTGGCGAGTACCTCAGCCAAGTGTAATGCCTTGCATCTCCAAGCAATGCGCAATGCGACCCCCCTCCCCGTGCTGGCTCTCCCCTGTTTCTCGTACGTTGGGGGACGCAGCACACTTCAGGTAGGTTTCAGGTTCCTTGTAATAAAAAAATCAACAGGCCTTCCCGTGTCGAGAAAATAGGGGTAAGCGAAGCTTGTCCTGTGTGTGTATGTGACCTTCGTGGCGATTTTCTTTCTTTCTCTCTCTCTATCTTCCTTTCTCTCTCTTGATTTCTTTCTCTCTTTCTATATGTCTTCCTTTCTCTCTCTTTCTCTCAGACCGTGTTGGTTCTCTTTGTTTCTCTCTCTCTTTCTTTCTCTCTCTTTTTCTTTTTCTGTCTATCTTTCTCTCTCTTTCATTCTCTCTTTCTTTCTCTTCACTCGTTTTCTGACCTTCGTGGTGATTTTCTATACTTCTCTTTCTCTTGGTATTTCTTTCTCTCTTTATTTCTTTCACTCTCTCTCTCTTTCTTTCTCTCTCTCTCTCTCTCTTTTGTCACGGGTATGTGCCATTGAGCTTGGAGCCTTTCTGCACAATCGCCAGTATCGGCCCACTTTTCAGCGTGTCACCGCCGCCGCCGACACTTGTGAGCCCATAAAGCTTCGCCTAAAATATTGAGGGGAACGAGCCTAACCAGACCTGTGGGAATAAAAATTAAGAATTCGTATTCGACAACGCATTCTCGTAAATGAAGCTTCAGAGTTTCTACTTAGCCACCATCTGGTGTGCCAACGGAACCTAATGTGCCAAAAATAGGTGTTAATTAATACACATGCTTAGGCATATCTGTCTTGAACCAAAATCTTCCTAAACCTTGAAGCAGTGATGTATGCCGAAGGTCTTAGGAAGCTCAGTACTGGGCTTATAAGAGGTGCCGCCGCTTGTGCGTCTGCTGTCTCGTTCACGAAGTACCACGCACCCTGGTACTCATACCAAATCAAATGGATGAGACGTAAACGCTGGGGGAGGCGGCACAATTCAGGTAGGTTTTGAGAAGAAGCGGAGGAAGACTCACTGCGAAGCGCGAAACTTCCAATTCAACGTGACTACCGGCGAATATGGATATCGGTTGTGTCACTGCTGGAATTGCGAATTTACACTTATGGCACGTAGTGTCAAATGCAAAACAACTGTTGAATCTCCGGACCGACCAGGACTTACGAAATTCCCAGCGCCTCGCACGACATCCACCAACTGAACAAAAGAGGAGAGCCGTACCTTCTGCGTTGCAGTTGTTATTAGTTGCAAAAGTGGTATTACCGCCATTACGTAAAGTGAAGTAATCTTTGTGCCCAACTCAAGAGCGTCTGCTTTTTTTTTCGAAGTAGGGCCGAGTTCTATCCCGAGCTGACAATAGCAGACGTGTGCACCACTCAAACAAAAGTGCCTGACACATTTATGTGTCAAAACACATAAATAAGAAATCGCATACATTTAAAGGTGTCTTTACTTCCCGCGCTGCAATTATCGCGTGCCATACTTAATTATTTTAAAGCGAAGCTTTATTTGCCTCTTCTCCGTAACCGAGTGAATGAGCACAGCGAAAGATGAGAGCGAACGCGGAGCGCAGCGTTGCGACGAGTAGCGCGCGTAGTTATTAGGCTTCCACAATGCGCTCGCTCGTCTCCGCTTCGTTCGAGGGGACGCGCGCATCGAGGCACTCTACGCGTCGTCTGTTCACCAAAGCGCTGCATGAGCAAAGGTCTGTCTGCGCGGCTGCTGTGAATCACGCGCACGCGTTAGCCACGCGTTGCCTCTAGCGATCTCCCGATTAGCAAGGTTGTCGCGCCACACTTCGCTCCGTTTGGAATGTGCCGCACGAGACAGGTAGTGCGCGCCAGCCAATATATCGCGAAATGTAAACAAGTATAGAGCAGCGCCTGACTTTCAGGTGCTTCTGCTGCTGGATAGTCTTGCCGCGTGTGCCGCTGGGTTTCTTGCAACACCAACAGATGGCGCTCGCCTCCGCGCATCCCGGGCGGCGCCGCCACCGCTGCATTTCACAGTTTGTGCGTATGGCACGTGCTGTGCTTGCTGTGCTATGCCACGAAGTGCAGGTGCTGAGCTGTGGAGGTCGCGTGCTGGGCTGTGATTACATAATGTAAACATTACAATCGCCCGTAGCCTGAAGATAGTGCTTGGAGCGGCCGTCTCATTAGCGTGCTGTCCACGTATGCAGAAGGAGCAAGTAAACGCTCACCAGATAAATGGCTCCAAAGCGTGCGCTCAGCGTCGAGGACACCCAGGCCCGAATGAAGCGTCACGCGGAACAGGAGCGTCTTCGCTACGAAGCCAAACGTGGTGGAGACCGTGAATGTACGCATAAAATGTTTACATACAATTATAATATTTAATTGAATTGCGTGCCGACCGTTAATTTAAATAAAGTTTAACACTTCTGCCACGGTGTGATGTACCATGTGAGGCAATGATAATGTTGAACCCTTTTAGAGATTCTGAACGATGACGCAGAACACCACCTCAAGTAAACACGTCTCCCTGTTGATTCTCTGGACTACGCAGACAAACAGCATCGGTGCACGCAAGGTAACATTTAACATCAACTCTCCACTCTCGTATTAGACTAAACGCTGAAGAAATTACACATTCGCCACCCACGCCCCCACTATATAATTATCGTCAATGAAAGCAAGCAGCATACAAAGCTTCGCTTACATCGATTCCCACAGTGCGTGGGACCCGCATATTTGTACTAGACATTTTTTTGATGCACAGAAAATAAGGAAAGTTCTTGTATCGTGAAGACACCAGTGCATATATTTTGTAAAATGTCTAGCTTTTGTGATCCCTCTGCCTGTGCTATATATTATGCTCGTATGAAGGTGCGTTATGTTTGACGTGCTCAATTCAGGAGAAAGCCCGAGTGAGTGAGAGCCTGTAGGCCAGGTGGACCTGTCGGAGTCTGAATCTAGTGAGTCGGCCAAGTAGTTTTTTGGTGAGTGTGAATTGGATTCGGTTGAGTGCGAGTCAGCGCGAGCCCAACTGAGTTGAACTTATGTGGCTCTCAGTTCGGTTAAGCCCTGAAGAAAAATTCAATTTGTCAGCGAGTCAGAGTGAATTCCGTTTATTTTGCCGACATATGCAGACGGGTAAGCGTTTCAAGAAAGATATTTTGGCACAAGCTATAAAGCCAAAGTAATAGGTAGATATAAGTACATGGAAAAACCCATGTAGAGGTAACAAGAATAACGATAGAAATTGGCGGTGTCATTTCGATACAGCACTGTCGTTGACCCATGTTCTGGTAGTTCACTCAAGAAGGAGCTTGCCCTTTAGGCGGCTTATGACGTTTGGACTACAAGCTGAAGGAAACTGCCTTGCTGAGAGAGCAATAAGAAAGGAATGTCCAGAATAGGTGGTAAGGTCACGCTGAGAGCTTGACATTTCTTTAGAATAAAATCATTTTCTTTTGATCATAAAGCGTCCAAACGCATTACCAGTAAAGATTCAACCCTGTTCCCTGCAAAGAGCAGCATTTATTTATTTATTTATTTATTTATTTATTTATTTATTTATTTATTTATTTATTTATTTATTTATTTATTATACCCTCATGGTCATGGGCATTGCAGAGGGGAGTTGATAAAAAGATAACAGAGAAGCAAAGCAGTAGTAAATCAGCACCAAATAAATAACGTATGCTGTCTATTATACACTATTATCTAGGCTGTTCTTGTAGAGGCGATGGTCCTTGATAGCGGATGTCTCTGCTGCAGGCGATTTCACTCTCAGAAAGCAAGGGGTATCAATTACTGTAATAAACCATGAGCTTTGCACATGTGGGTGAGTACCTTACAAGGGTGGTTGAATCCAGTCCAGTGGCTTGGTGTTGGGCTGCTGAGCACGAGGTCGCGGGATTGAATCCCGGCCCCGGCGGCCGCATTTCGATGGGGGCGAAATGCGAAAACACCCGTGTACTTACATTTAGGTGCACGTTAAAGAAGCCCAAGTGGTCCAAATTTCGGGAGTCGCCTACTACGGCGTGCCTCATAATCAGACCGTGGTTGCCGCACGTAAAACCTCATAATTCAATTGAATCAAGTGCAAATAATATTGGTGGGGGGAGCCTGAAGTTCTAGACCGGTGCTCGTAAACGGTAGGGATATCCAAATCTTGTCGTATACTGAGGTATTCGAATGAAAAGGAAGAAGCAAGATCGCAGAAACTCACAAGGCAGCAAATACCGAGATAGCTCATGCACGGCCGCTTTTTTATCCAGCGGCCGTGGCTCATGTATACCGCCACCTGCGCCTCGCAGGGACTCAGTAGCCGGCGAATGCACGAGGTAACCATCAGGGATAACTGGCAAAGCGGATTTACACTGAAGCGACTGACTCAAGGAACAAGTATCATGGAGTACATAGTTTTAGGGAAGCGGGAAAGATAAAGACCCCGTAAGGAAGAAAGCAACTCACGAAAAATTGCCGGTAAGTCAAGCATCAGAAGGCGCCAAATATTAGCACTACAAAGAGCACAGGAACAAACTTTTTCTCTCGCCTCCAATGAGTGCCACTTTTATAAAGTTTAGCGTGAAGACAGCGTAGGGCAGAGATGGTGACTTTCCAGTAACAATTGTCTGGCCAATGGCGGCGCAGGCTGCCCTCGTGGATGTGGTCATTTAAAAAAAAATGTACGGAAAGGGCAAATTATACGTTGGAGAAATAGTGAAAGGGGCGAACTTATACAGAGATGGCGTGGTTCCATCTTTATTCATTGACATTCCGTCATCTTGCTCTTTCTTTCCTTCCCTTCTTCCTATCTTCTGTTTCTATGTTTCTTTCCTCTCCTTTCTGAAGACTAGGCAGGCGTTGTACCCCTTCCGGTGGCAGTTGCCAACCTGCATGCTCCTCGCTTTGCCTTTTCTGCCAAGTGTATATATGTTTTCAAAGCAAATAATAATAATTTTAAATAATAATAATATCCGGAGAGGTAAATGGCAATATGCACCAAGCAAGAGGAGACAGGCCAGGCAAGAGGCGAAAAGCAACCGTAACGGCTGGCTCAGATTTGCAAATGAAGTTACTTAAGAAAGACGAATAATAGACTGGTCAATATCAGTTCGTCAGTGATGCGACTGTTCAGAAAATATGGCGTTCCTCGTCATTGCGTTCAATGTAGCTGGGTCCTGAGAGGTGTAGTAAACCAAGCATGCGCCATCAGTAGGGCGAAACGTAAAAAAATTAACCGTCCCCAAAACTTTGTGTTCTATTTTAAATAAAGGTTTGCTAATCCTGTGAATGTTCGAAGTGTTCGCGTTCGCGTTTATTTAATAATAATATCATTAATATTCACTCAATCAGTGAAACTTGATTTGCCGTGCCCAGGAACAACCGGAGATTTAACTAGAAGTCTCATTATCGCTGCCAGTTTTATTTGTGTGAGAGCCTACTCCATCGCGTATCTGAATATCACGAGCTGTATTTGGTATTATCTCTGTGGGGAATACACGTTATTTTTACTCTAAAGGACACCTACGTCTTTTCTAACCTTTTGAGTTCATCGGCTCATCCACGTGCGCGTTTCTGGGCATTAGTCATAACACGTCCTTCACGTCAGTGGTCACGTCAGTGGTCAGAACCCGCGTTTGTCCAAACCTACGTATTACGATAGTCAAGAAAAAAACGTTTCCAACTGGTTAAGTGATAGACTATAAGAAAGGAACAAGTCGCCTTCTTTCAATTGGTATACTGCCATTATATCGGATAGCTTAAGGCACTAAGGTTCTCCTCAAAAGAAAAAAGTATGAACAAGAAAAATTTGCACACCCGCACATATACGGTGTTGAGCGCAATTATTGTTCTCGTCTGCGTCACTTCAGTACTACCTTTGAGTGCTGAAACAGTAACTAAAGGAACTCAGCCTACGGTAAGTGTCAATTTCGCCTTTCTTTCTTGATTACAATTTTCGTGATCACAATTTGGAACAAAGATATATTGCAATTGCATAGTAACTAAACATCCTTACATATTGTCACCTACTGACGTTAAAGCCAGCAGTGAAGCGCAAATAATAACGCCTGCCTTTGTGCTTCATCGAATAGCTGGCGAAAATTATTTATCTAGCTACACTTATGCTTACAACTTTCTAGCTAATTCTAAACAGGTTTTGGTTGCCATCTCCTTGCTTAGTTTGATAAGTACGATGTTAACGACAAGTCCTAGAAATGACGTACATTCAACAACACATGAAGTTTTCTTCACAAGATTGTTCGTTTCTTTTATTTGTTTATTGATACTGTTAACCCCTGAAGGAATGGATATACAATCAATATTTACAATACCATAAATAATCACACGCGCAACAATATGGACAACGATAACAATTATAATTTTCAAATTATTATTATTATTATGGCATTGTTTATTTCACATATATTAACACTAGTTAAACACCAAAGACAATTTCACTTGTCGCGACCACAACGGGGTACTATAGAAACTAGCAGATCAGGAAACTTTTTGACCGAAGAAACAAGAACATTTAGCTTGATTAGAAATGCATCTATGGAAGAAGAGGAAACAACTGAACCGGACAGCATGTACCATTCCTTAATTGCATGGTCTAGGCATTTAAGTAATTTTCCTCATTTTATATCGGCACCTGTACTGTGCTTTGACAACGACTGCACATTTGGATACCTTACAATATCTTGGAAAAAGTGAAAGCAGTAGCCAAAATTATAGTGTTTATTAAATTTTAGTGTCTTAGGGATGACAGATTGTCTAGGTACTGTAAAAAAGTAGATTCAGTGAGGTTTGCTAGTGAATTAACGCCGAGAAAAAATTATGGGTGGCTATGCGACTGCGAACACCAGAGACCAGCGGAGCTGGGGAAAGCCTAGTAAAGTAGTGGCAAACCACACACTTAGTTTCCTGGCTCTCAGGATTTCTTCGCGATGTTCTGCGTAGTATCGCGACGAATTTAACCGGCCACGTTCACAATCCTCCGGATCTTCATTTCTTCGCCTACGCGAACTCTGGGCTTCCCTCAACCTAAACTCGGAAGCAACCATTGCCCAGTTCTCTGGTCGAAACCTGCCGAGCCGCCGCCAGAGGCATCGGCTGCAGTCACGGACATACGCCATCGGCGTCGGCAGCACCTCTACGCGGCCCACTACCACATGCCTCACTCCTTCTCTCCACCTCGCATCCGCTATGCTGCGTGATGCTATTTTTGGCGCTGAGCCGTGCTCCCTCAAGGGCTGCAGAAGATAGCGCCAACCTTTCCCTTTCCCTCAAGAACCACTTATCATGCTATTTTTGTGCTCTGCTTTTACTCTCTCTAAGCTCTCTCTCCCCCAGCTCGGCGAAGCTATCGCACAGCTGGTATGGGGTTGCTAGGCAATGGAGTGACGTCAGATCTCGGCGAGGTTTTGCGGCTCGCGGCTTAAACAGCTCCGGTGTTAAAGAAGTTGTCGCAGTTTCACCTGAAAGGCGAAGCATCAATTCCGATAGCAAATTTGTAGAGAGCTATACGGAGTAATGATATTAGCTTTATCAGCTGTATAGGACATATCAGCAGCACCGGCAACACGCAGAACTATTGTCGACGCCGTCGGCGTTTACCCGCGTTCGTTCAAAATGCGTGCGGCGTTGGTGACTGTTGCCGGAGCCTCTGATATAAATAGGCACTTGGTGCCGCAGCTAAACGTCGCCTCCCTTCCCTCGCCCTCCCCCCCCTCCCCCACGGCCTCTCGCGCGTCGGAAGAAGGCGCGTTTGCTCTACATATATGGCGAATGTAAAGGAGGAAAGAGACGCCTACTTTTTGGCGCTGAGCCGTGCTCCCTCAAGGGCTGCAGAAGATAGCGCCAACCTTTCCCTTTCCCTCAAGAACCACTTATCATCATCAGCCCTTAAGCGAGCACGGAGCAGAACGCGCGTTTCCTCTCCGCCGTGCGTTCACTCCCTGTGAAAGCGCGCGCCCCTCGCGCCCTTTCACTCGCACATACAGCGTTCGGCGCTCGGCGACGATTTCATCTCCATTGACGTCATACGGAACCTCACGGCGACGGCGACGGCGACGCCGACGGCAGAAATCTGCTTTTGAGTGTCCATATAATTGCTATCGCAATAAAACCATTTATTTGCCTATTACGCTTGCTACACAATAAAGCATTTTCATTTTGACCACTTACATCCGCCTACGCGACAAGGCTGCTACAGTTTAGTTGGGCCCATAATTACGTCGAAGAGCAATGCTAAAATTACAAGGCACTATTCGTATGAGTATGGTGTTTTACTCAAAAAACGCTCAACCTTGCACTCGGCCGCGCAACGCTTGAAACAGCGAAGCTGCAAGGCTGAGGTGATTTCGTCCATGAATGCGTCTCTCTCTCGCTCTCATAGCGCGCAAAACCTCTTCCCCTCGCCGAGCAGGAGCGTACGAATGCGCCAGCTGTGGATGAAGACAACGACGCTCGAACGCAATCATATGGTTCTCATAAATGCATGCTCTGCAGGCGTGGCTGTATGACTAGTGGTTACGACGCTCGCTTTGGGACGGGGGGTACGCGGGCTCAAATCCCGCCTCGGCAAGAAAGTTGCGCTGCCGGCGGTGTTTACACATTGCCAATTTTATATGCGACGACTAGTCAAATTAACATAAGCTCTGGGTCATAAAAAGTTAAAGAGAAACAGTATTCACGAATAAGAAATTTTACAAAATGCCGCAATATGTTACATGCCACAAATATTTGCTCACGAGTGTGCTCATTGTACCGTAAGCCTGGTTGGCGAAGGTGTTTTCGCATTTAAAATTAGCAATGTGTAAACACCACCGGCAGTGCACACAACATTGCATGCAAATCGAATTCACAAAACTATATATTTTTCTACGTAGGTAGGTCAGTCATGTGACGGGGATCAAGAATGTGAGCCAACATTGTGTTGCGTACGGTTCAACTATACGGAAGGAACAGTGTGTGCAAAACGGGGCCAAGATGGCGAGCAATGCTCGAATACACAGCTTGTTGAGCACGTACAGCCCTCCTGTAGAGAAGACAGTGAAGTTGAAGTGAAGGTTGCAAAGAAGTACGTTCCACCATACGACATAAAATGCCCTTGTGCTGAAGGTATGTGTTAACCAAATGTCTGGCATTTTTAAGGCCAAGCTTCCTTTTCCCCTTTTCCCAACTGTCCGGGCGCTTCTCTGGTCTTGGTCGCTGAGAGACCCAGCACGCGCGGCTGGGTGTCTTGCAGCACCGCCAGATGGTGCTCGCATCCTCCCATCATCTAAAGCCAGGGGCTTTACCCATCCCCGCCAGCGCCACCGCGCCAGCGTCTGACTGTTTATGCGTATGGCACATTCTGTGCTTGCTTTCCTATGCGACAAAAATTTAGGTGTTGGGATGTGGAGATCGACTGCTAGACTGTGATACCGTAAACATTACAATCGTCCATAGCCTGAAGAGAACGCTTGGAGCTGGCGTCTCAACAGCGTTCTCAACAGGAGCACATTAAGTCGCGCTAGCAAAATGGCTCCAAATGCACTCAGCGTCGAGGACACCCAGGCCCGACAGAAGCGTCGCGCGGAACAGGAGCGTTTTCGCTACGCAGAGAAAAGTAGTGCAGACCGCGAATATATATATATATATATATATATATATATATATATATATATTATTAAAATTGCGTGCAACCCCTTAACTCAAATACAGTTTAACACTTCTGTCACGATGCAGAGCACTGTGAGGCAATGATAATGCTAAACGCTCTCAGAGATTATGAACAATGGCGCACAACAAAGCATCAAGCAAACACGTCTCCCTGTGTGTTTTGTGGACTACGTAGATAAACAGCAGTTGTGTACGCAAGGTAACGTTTAACATCAACTCGTCACTCTCGTATTGGACAAAAAGTTCGAAAAATAATACACACTGACCGCCAACATCACCGTTCATGGCCGTGAATCAAAGCAAACCGCATACAAAGCTTCACTTACATCGGTTTGCACAGTGTGTGGGATCCACACATTTTGTACTTTATGGTGATCAAGGCAGAAAGTTTCACTTCGAAAAATGTCTTCTGCATTAAATTTCTGAAGTTCTGCTACTCTTATATCTGCCTCTGTATCTGTCTGTATCTATCTCTGCCAGTGAAAACCTGTTCTGAACATTGATCAAATGTACGTAACAGGTTGATTATGTGTGCGACAACGGTTAGGTTGCAAGTCTCATATTTATTGTCGCGAGCCAAAGCCCCACAACGATGGACTCCAGTCGTGATGATGAGTATGTACAGATGAGAAGGTGAAGCGTAAATATAATGCTCACACTAATCCCCCCACCCCCCGCGTGCGAGTGGCCGGCCCGCCCATGGCTTAGACTAGAAGCGAATGGCGAACGAAGGGTTTGAGAAGAGACACGTGAACTATTTCGGCACCACTGCAACGCCTGTCAGGAGATACCTCTACTAGAGTGACCAGGTAGTTCACTGGGGAGGTTTGGGCAGTAACAATGTAGGGTCCAAGGAAATGCGACTGGAACTTGTCGCACAATCCGGGTGTATGAATAGGTGTCCAGAGGAGCACTTCATCGCCAGGGGATAAGGTGACGTCACGGTGTGAGCTGTCGTAACGCTGCTTGCGGTCTTGCTGGCTGGCGTCGGTATTGAGGCGAGCACGTCGTCGGCAATCGGCAAGTCGAGCCACGAACTGTTCAGGTATAGTTGCTGACATGTTAATGGGGGCCTTGAAGGAGGCGTCGATGGTTAACGTTAGCAAGGGGAGATAACGAGATAACAAGGGGAGTACCCAGTAGTTCCTTGAACCGCGGTGTTATGAGCAAACGTCACTAATGGTAAAATGGTTTCCCAGTTGTTGCTTGGTGCGATGTACATGGATATGATGTCCGTTAGTGTGCGATGAAATCGCTCTGTTAACCCATTTGTTTGGGGATGGTAGGCAGCGATGGCCTAGCGGTAGAGCATCCGCCTCGTATGCGGGAGGTACCGAGTTCCAATCCCGGTGCCACCGCGAACCCACTGGTTTTTCTAATGGGTAGAGATGTCCCCTGGCCTGGTGCTCGGCTTTCGTGGGGGTCCACATCTCGAAAGAGGGCCCAATAGAGATTTCAGCTCTTGTCTCTGGGCGCCTGTTGTCCAACCACAGACGGCCTTGTAGACGAGCATCCGCCGCGGCTGTGGGAGGAAAGTGCTGCCGCCGGGTACCTACCGGTAAAATAGGTACAAGCGCGCTCCCGGCATGGTGCTCGGCCATTATGGGACCTCAACGCTTGGAAAGGGGTGTTTGACCTCAACCCGAAGGCGCCCCCACCTCAATAGGTGCTTGGGGCGCCACATGTGAAATGACCGCCATGGGAGCGGCAAAGACATCACTTTTTTTCCGTGCTCACGTTGGTTTCGACGAGAATTCAGGGCGCAGGCTCCTTTCCCAAGCGTATGACTCCTGAAAAAAGCCAAACGCCAGGCCGGGGTACGCTTGTACCCTTTTGAACCAGTGGGTGCCCGGCGGCGGTGGGAATCGAACCCACAGCCTTCCGCAGCCGAGGCGGGCGTGGCAGAACCGTGGCTGAAGCTCGCAATACATCTTCGAGCATTGTTGACAGAAAACCCTTGCCGCGATCACTCAGCAAGATGCGAGGTGCTCTAGTGAACATTACTTCCAGTACACCTCAAGGTTTCATGTAGGGAAGTTCCTGGCTGATCAGTGTTGCACAAATCGGCGTTCCTAGAACTAGTTCGTTTTGGGAGGAACGGAGGAACACCACCGTTCCGTTAAGGGTCGGTGGAACTGTAACGGTAACTGGGTAGGTTTAAGAAGTAACGGCAGAGGGAACGGTGTTCCTTCTGTAAATGTTCCACGGCAGTGAACAGAGGCCTGCAGGTATGCAGTACATCATGCAGTGCAGACGGGCGACCACGTGAAGCGCAAAGAACCACCGCCTGCCTGCCACGTGACTAAGGTGATTTTTTTTAATTAGTTTCTTTTCTCAAAGGAAAGCGCGCGCTCATTGTCGCCAGTTGCTTAATCCCACTATTTAGGCTATCATGGATCCTATACAGTTCTATGCGAGACCAGGCAGCCGTCAACAAAAAATCACATCATCTCACCCTACGGGCAAACACGGTGGGATGCGAAAGCATCGCGGGGGGTGCGCATCGAGTTTCCGTTTCGTTTCACTTGGCAACACAACCCAATGAAAGTTAGAGAGAGAGAATGTATTGAGAAGAGAGGAGACGTTTGTACGGGGTTGTTGCGCCTTTATTTAGAGATCGTACGTGATTCCTAGCGTCGGTGCACGCGGTATCTTGAAGAGCGGTATCTTGCTCCGCGGCGGTGGCGCTGCCGCTGCAACTAGCGCCGACGTTGACGTTGTTCATGGCGTTTCGCACATCGTTGCACAGAGAGAGAATGACAAAAGCACAGCGAACGCGCGCTTTGTACTGCGCCGCGACACTTGCGCCGCCTACCGGCGTGCCCTTAGTATAAAAGGGTCTGTATTCCTAGACATGGAAAAGGCCTACGACACCACATGGCGGTTTGGAATACTGAGAGATCTCTCCCAGCGACACTTGCGCCGCCTACCGGCGTGCCCTTAGTATAAAAGAGAGAGAGAGAGAGTTATATGCAATGATATGCTGCGCCGCACCTGTGGCGGAGAGGGGGAGAGGGGAGGAGGAGACCGCACACCTGCGTAGGAGAGGAAAATGAGGGAGAGTTGCGCATGCCCAGTATGGGTGCGGACGCCGCAGAACGGACACTGCCCCGAGCATAAGATGCTCCGCATCTAAAAGACACAGCTGGCTGCGGTGACCAAACCAGCCAGCGAAGATGTTGCCACCTCGTCCGCGCCCGAAGAGAATTCTTCTCGTTCGAGAACCAAACCCTTCCAAACTAGGCGCAGGACGAGCTGTTGCGGTACCTGCTGGTACCAGTTGACTACCCGCTGTCGCAGGTTAAGAACTTCGAGGGACTGAACCAACGTTTCCTCAAGTACAACAGGGCAGTACCCTCAAGCGCTTCGGGTGGAACTGCTCTTCAGCATTACCAACGAAGTGCTGACGAAAAAATGGGTTCCTCTGTCGCACACCAACATCGAGATGCAACTTGCTCTAAGTTCAAACATGGGACTTTGTTAAGTTGCGAATATGTATTCTGGGCATTTTACTCCTTACTCATACTGCAAAATTGAATTTGCATTCAGTAAACGCCTATGTATTGTTTTTTCGATGCGTTTTTTTGTGCCATAAATTTAATTATATTGGTGCATGTAACTTTCTATTTGCACATGTGCAGTATCCTGTCTGTGCATTTGAAGACCGAAGTGGAAAGTGCCATATGT
Source organism: Dermacentor silvarum (assembly GCF_013339745.2). Lineage (NCBI taxonomy): Eukaryota > Metazoa > Arthropoda > Arachnida > Ixodida > Ixodidae > Dermacentor > Dermacentor silvarum. The sequence goes on from NC_051164.1 coordinate 34,227,268, forward strand.
GTTGCAGTTGTAATTGACGAACACCAAAGTTGCAGTTAGACATGTCTCGACTATGGCCGGGGCTCCCTGAAAAAATTCTTCTCGGAGCGTTTCTTTGAATTCTTTTTATCTACAGATAACCTGCTGCTGGCGATGTTTAAATTCGTATAATATACGCAGATAGATGTGAGTTTTAAATTGCTTACTTTATTTTGCCTCAGGATTATTCGACACTATATTTGAATTAAAAAAATCGCATGTAACGTAATGTAACGGTGCGTTACAATTTTCGAAGTGTAATTGGAACGCGTTCCATTCTCATTAAAGGAACTTGTAACGGGAACTCGTTCCGAGATTGAGAAGGAATAAGGAGTGAGCTTTAGTTTCTATTTAAAAGAAGGTGTACAAAACTGTGGCCGAAAGATTATATAGCATCGAATGTTGCTGCGAACATGGTGCACCTCGGTTCTAAGTAACTAAATAATAAATCACGGCTTACATTCTGAAGCTAGGGCTCCATAACACGATAGACGAAATTATAGAAGCCCACTCGGCGGCGCAGGTTTATAGACTATCGTCCAGCAAGGCAGGAGTTAGTATGCTAAACGAGGCAGGCATTCGGCCCAGGAACGACCCGGAGGATAAAGTCTGTCTACCTAAAAACGTTAGTTCCCTAATGAAGGTAGACCCGATTCCGCGCAACATTCACCCAGTACGCAATCAGGGTAGAAGACGTGCGAGAGCTCAGGCAATCCTCAAACAGATCACTCGACAGGGACTACACGCTCTATTCGTAGACGCCGCTAGATACGACAGTGAAGACGCGTTCGCTCTATCCTTAGTGGATGCGAAAGGCAATCTGGTGAATTCGGCCTCTGTGCGCACCAATTCTGCTCACGCGTCGGAGGAGGCGGCTATCGCCCTGGCCATACACAGCGCACATTCTCCCCTCTTCGTCTTCTCGGACTCCCGTACAGCCGTTAGGTCCTTTTCGGCGGCGCGCGTATCGAAACGGGCGAATAGAATTGCGATCAACAAGCTCACTAATTTCAGTCAAATTGGCACGGTTAGCATATTTCCACATTTCATGGTTCCCGGCCCACCTGGGAGACTCAATCCAACCGCACGGCTGCAACCCCAACGAAAGGGCTCACCGGCTGGCGCGCGATTTCACGTCCCGCGCAGCCGTCAACAGCCCTCCTCGTAACGAGGCTAGCATCCAGAAAGACCCATTGTGCACCTTTCACGAGATCGTCTCACACTACCGCTTGGAAAGAACGTGGTTCTCTCCTACTCACCCAAAACTAAATAAACCACAAGCTTGCACGCTCAGAATGTTACAAACCCGCACGTACCCCACTCCGCGGTCCCTTAGCAGGATAGACCCGCACTTCTCGCAGTCGTGCCCCAAATGCGGAGCCCACTCATGCTCTTTCGATCACATGCTCTGGCTGTGCCCAGCCATAGAAAACTCTATGCTTGCCACAAAGGAACAGTGGGAGGAGTTCCTAAGAAGCGACCACCACCACCACATCCAACTCCAGGCAGTCCAGAGGGCCCACGACATCACAACGGGATTTCGCGTCCCGGTGCCATCGTGGGCGGAGCCACCGACTTGACCTGAGGGAGCCTTCGGCTCCCCCTGGCCAGTTTATCATGACCAATAAAAGCTCTTGTCACTGTCATACATTCTCATGGTGTAATGGTGGCACAAGGTACCTGTCAAAAGAAGAAGTCGTTTATGGATTGGCGCATAAGAATCAACGACTAGATTTTTCGATTTCTTTCTTATACTTTGGTTACACAGTTCTTGGGTCACTTGCTGTATGTCTATTTCTGGCCAATACCTCATAATGGATACGTGCCACGCGATACAAAAGCCTATAAAAGATTCAAAGGAATTTATAGCTGCGAATACCTTTCAATCTGATTATTCCCCCCAGAATCATCATATAACGCTTGTGTGCATAAACATTTCATAAGATAAGACGTTCCGTAGCGTGAAACTAAACACAACTGCACATATGAAATTTTGTTGTTTAAAATTTAATCAGCAGCTGCAATGAAGTTACGGTTCGTATAAATACTAACGTGCGCATTGATTTGTGCAGTTTTTAGAGAAAAGGCGTTTATGTGCTGGAAGTAAATTTATAACAGAATGTTTAGAATAGAATCTTTACTCTGACATGTGTACACGTACACCAATATATCATGCGACGAGAGGAGGCAAAAGGAAATAGGCAAAGCGTGTTTCTTGACTGGGCCTTCATCCCGATTCGTAAAAAATGGTACAGCAGTGGCATCGGCAAGGAAACGTTAAATAACAGCTAAGGTCAAATGCATCACATATAGGATTATTTTAAAACATTTACCAATTACATACAAACTTACGCAATAAATGTAAAAATATAAATAATTCCATACTGTTATCTGATGTTAACAATATGATCAGTAAACATAGGCAAATCAAAGGTAAATACTTCAAGAAATATTTCAAGCAAGACTAAACGATATGCATAACGTTACATTTGGAGTGTAATGAAGTACACTTACGCAAACATAACATCGCAAGTGGTAGGACACGAGCGCATGTACAGAAAAGACTCGGAAAAGAAAAAGAAAAAAGCACACACACACAAAGAAGCGCCTCAGCCTGGGTTGAAAAGTAATCTTACTTTCTTTTTAAAATGGTATACGGATCTGCTCAATTGTGCAATTTCTACTACAGAAAGCAATCTATTACATATTTATACTATTTGAGTATCTAGTGATTGAGTGCCATAATTTGTCCTTGGTCTGATCGAAACAAGTGAAATCGTTCGTAAGTTGTAATGAATATCACGGCTGAGGTACATGTTGCTGAATGAAGGAAAGCCTTGTTTAATACGATATTAGATAAGTACCAGTATTTTAAGCTTATAGCAATCAGCAAACCCATTACGTGAAGAACAAAGAAAGTATTGCTGCTTTGCTACAGAAAATGGAAGACGGTTATAGCGGTTGAAAACGCCTATTGATTGAGCCATTTTCATTTTAACATGAGTGACGTGAACAGACCAGCTCATATCGTTGCGCAAGTGTATGCCCAGAAACTTGCAACTACTTTTACATGCGATTTCTGAATCAACGAAATAGAGTTTTGGGTTGTGTTTTATTGCTTTCTTTTACCATACAATAATATGAAATTGTTTTTTTAACTTGTATTGTCAATTGGTTTACAATCAGCCAAGCCTGTAATTTGTCAAGCCATTTATACGCTCGCTGCTCAAGTTCTTTTAGGTCGGAGCCAGAAAGAAAGATGTTAGTAACGTCAGCGTATAGGATAATGTTCGACTTTGAGGGAACGTTTACAATGTCGTTTATATATGCAGTAAAAAAGAGAGGTCCTAATATGGGTCCCTGAGGTGCACTATATTTTATTGTTCCGTGGTCAGAGCAAGTGTTATTTAGCCTTGTTTACTGTTGTCTTCCAGTCAAGCTGCTTTACATTAGGTCTTTATCGATGCCACGAATTCCATAAATTTCTAATTTTGTTAGTAGAATATCACGTTGGACGAAATCAAACGCTTTGCTGAGGTCAAGAAAGAGACTTATAGTAGAAAGTTTCATTTCAATTGTTTTCAATTAAGACATTTTAGATAAAGTAATGCAGTCTCAGTAGGCTTGCCACGTTGGAAGCCATATTGATGATCACTTATCACATTCTTGGAGGAAAAGAAACCAAATAATCGCGTGTAAATCAGCAACCTTAGAAAACGTTGTCAGAACTGAAATTGGCCGGTAATTGCCGAATTCTTTTTTATTTCCGCCTTTAAAAGCAATAGTAACACGGGCTACTTTTAGTCTATCCGGGAACACACCAGTAACCAACATCTGATTAAATAGTTAAGTCAACGGTCCAATAAAGCATCCAATAGAATGTTTAATTGGAAATGATGAAAAATCATCATCCCCAGGAGCACAGGTATTTCATAGAGAACCAATAATAGTTGTGTGATATGACGATTTATTAGACGTCTCACGCAATCGAGGCAGTCCACGAACGCTGATGGTGCGCACAGCGACAGACGCAAGAGCACTTCTTCCTCTTCTTCACTACAATGGCCCCCGGAAGAGAAGATGAGCCATCCTGGCGACCTACGGCGTAGGTAGGATCAGGGGGTCATAGTATGGCTTAAGTCGGCTGACATGAACCGTGTCACGTCCGCGATGTCTAAGGTCGTGTGATGGCGTCACAGGCTCGACAACGTAGTTGACAGCCGAAGTACGGTCGATGACGCGGTAGGGACCATCATAGCGTGCAAGAAGTTTGGTTGAAAGGCCAGGGCTGTGAGGTGGTATCCACAACCAAACAAGGGAACCAGGCGGAAAATGTGGTGTAGGCACGTTACTGTCATGCCGCAGCTTTTGGCGACCTTGGGCGGCGGTCGTAAGGGTACGGGCGAGCTGCCTACAGTCCTCTGCGTATTTGGCGGCTTCAGACACTGGCGTGCATTCAGAAGCGTCGGGTCGGTATGGGAGCAGGGTGTCCATTGTACACGAGGGCTCGCGGCCATATAACAGAAAGAATGGCGAAAAGCCAGTGGTAGCTTGTGTGGCGGTATTATAGGCATACGTGACGAACGGCAAAACAGTGTCCCAGTTACTGTGGTCCGAGGCAACGTACATAGTCAACATGTCACCGAGTGTGCGGTTGAACCTCTCTGTCAAGCCGTTCGTTTGCGGGTGGTAGGCGGTAGACTTGCGGTGAACGATGCTGCATGCAGCGAGAAGGGCTTGTATTACTTCGGACAGGAACACACGCCCCCGGTCGCTGAGCAGTTCACGTGGTGCTCCATGTCGAAGAACGAAGTTCCGCAAGATGAAGAAGGCAACGTCACGCGCAGAAGCCGCCGGAAGTGCGGCAGTCTCGGCGTAGCGCGTCAAGTGGTCGACGCCTACAATTATCCATCGGTTACCCGAGGAACTGTAGGGAAGTGGCCCGTATAGGTCTATGCCGACGCGATCAAATGGCCGGGCCGGGCAGGGGAGCGGCTGTAACTCGCCAGGAGGGCGCTGTTGAATTTTACGCCTTTGGCACGCCGTGCAAGCGCGTACGTACTGGCGCACGAAGTGATACATGCCGTGCCAGTAGAAACGCTGCCTCAGCCGAGTGTACGTTTTCAGAACGCCGGCGTGACCATTATGAGGAGCGTCATGGAAATAAGCGCGTATGTCAGTACGCATGTGTCGTGGTATCACAAGCAGCCATTTTCGACCATCAGGCAAATAATTTCTGCGGTAAAGGACGTTGTCGTGGACAGCAAAGTGAGCGGCTTGGCGACGAAGTGTTCGAGAAGAGGGTGTGACGGAGGGATCGTGGAGGAAATTCAGCATAGTTGAAAGCAGGGGATCCTTACGCTGCTCGGCCGGCATATCAGCGACGTTGATCGTCGACATGGATGCGAAGGGCGTTGACACTGAAGCCACATCGGAAGGTAGCGGTGATCGGGAAAGCGCATCGGCGTCGGAGTGCTTTCGGCCCGATCGGTAGACAACGCGGATGTTATATTCTTGTAAGCGAAGTGCCCAGCGGCCGAGGCGACCTGACGGATCTTTCAACGAGGACAGCCAGCAAAGGGCGTGGTGGTCGGTAACAATGTCAAAAGGGCGACCATATAGGTACGGACGAAATTTGACGAGAGCCCAAATAATGGCCAAGCACTCTTTCTCTGTGACAGAGTAGTTGGCTTCTGCCTTCTTTAAAGTGCGACTCGCATATGCGACGACGTACTCGTCGTAGCCGTCTTTCCGTTGCGCTAGGACTGCACCAAGTCCGATGCCACTGGCGTCCGTGTGTAGCTCTGTGGGCGCTGTCGGATCGTAGTGTCGAAGAATCGGCGGCGAAGTAAGTAGACGACGTAGTTGCTTGAAGGCGTCGTCACACGAAGTTGACCACGCGGAGATGCCGCTGCTAGCCGTAAGCAAATTGGTCAGTGGTGCGATAATAGTGGCAAAATTGCGCACAAAACGCCGAAAGTAAGAGCAGAGCCCTATAAAGCTGCGGAGTGCCTTAAGAGTGGTGGGCATCGGAAACTCTGCGACCGCGCGAAGCTTGGCTGGGTCAGGAAGTACACCATCCTTCGAAACAACGTGTCCCAATATTGTTAACTTGCGGGCAGCGAAACGGCACTTTTTGATGTTGAATTGGAGGCCGGCAGAGGTGATACACGTCAGGATCTCACGCAAGCGAACGAGGTGCGTCGGGAAATCGGGCGAAAACACGACAATATCATCAAGATAGCATAGACATGTTTTCCACTTGTAGTTACGAAGGATAGTGTCCATCATACGCTCGAAAGTAGCGGGCGCGTTGCAGAGCCCGAATGGCATTACGGTAAATTCATACAAGCCGTCGGGCGTGACGAAAGCGGTCTTCTCACAGTCGTCTTCAGCCATCGGCACTTGCCAATAGCCGGAGCAAAGATCCAAAGATGAGAAGTACTCCGCGCCTTGTAGGGAGTCGAGGGCGTCATCTATCCGAGGCAGCGGATACACATCTTTACGAGTTATCTTATTGAGCCGACGGTAATCCACACAGAAGCGTATTGAGCCGTCCTTCTTGCGTACTAATACTACAGGAGACGCCCAAGGACTCTGGGAAGGCCGAATGACGCCACGATGCAGCATATCGTCGACTTGCTCGGTAATGATTTGTCGCTCGGCTGCCGACACGCGGTATGGCCGCTGGCGTAATGGTGGATGGGAACCAGTGTGGATGCTGTGAGTGACGGTCGCCGTACGTCCCAGGGATGGTTGGTCGCAATCAAACGACGAGCGAAAATTCTGAAGAAGCGCGAGGACTTGCTGGCGGTACGCAGGTGGGAGATCGGCGTCCAAGGCAGATTCGAGAACGTCTGACGACGACGACAATGATGATGATGATGCGCACAGCAATGGAGAAGTGAGGGCGTCGAGCTCATAACAGGCCATGTCGTCGGAAGTATCGAGAATGTGAAGCGGGTCAAGGGGCTGAACACGACCAAGGGATTCTCCACGCAGTAAGGTCACAGGGGATTGAAGCGGGTTACACACAAGCATAGTGGATAATCCAGATACAGTGTTGAGGACGGCAAATGGAGAGCCTTGCGACGTAGAAAAATAGGCGATGGTGTAAAAAGCACCGTAGCGTCTGGCGCGGCGGAACAAGATACGGGCACAAGAACCGACATTTCGGGTGGTATGTTCGTATCGGAGACAACTGTGAGCTTGGCGGCTTTACTTTCAGAAGGGTCAGGCAGCGAGGCTTCGGAAAGCGGGAAAAGCGCCACTTCGGCCCGAGCACAGTCGATGATGGCACGATAGTGAGACAAGAAGTCCCAGCCAAGAATGATGTCATGTGAACATGAAGGAAGCACGAAAAATTCAACAACATAAACTACGTCGGCAATGAGCACTCTTGCGGTACATTGAGCGAGCGGTGCTATATGCTGCGCACTCGCGGTACGCAGTAGCAAACCAGACAACGGCGTGGTGACCTTGCGGAGCTTACGACAAAGCTTTTCGTCCATAACAGAAACCGCAGCCCCAGTATCAATAAGCGCAATTGTGGCGGTTCCTTCAACCAAAACGTCCAGTAAATTGTGTGGCGACTGTGCAGGCCTTGTAGAAGTCGCGAAGCTGGCAGTTCGTGCCTGCAGAACTGCAGCAACTAGTTTCCCTCGCTAGGTGACTGGCGACGACGTAAGGGGGAAAGCGAGCGACGACGTGGTGACGGAGAACGATGGTTGCCGAAAGGGCGTCGAGAAGACGGCGGATACTCTGGGTCGGGATGCATGGAATTGCCGGTAGCATCGTGGGAATATCCATACCCAGGCGTTGAGACAGCAGGGTTAGAAGGTGGCATGCGACGATGGCAGAAGCGCGCGACATGGCCGGCGAAACCGCAAGCGAAACATATGGGTCGGTTG
>NC_051164.1:34235295-34321171 GCF_013339745.2 Dermacentor silvarum
TTTATTAAGGCCCTCTCCCAGTCTTGCTCTCTGCTGAACTTTGCGCCACGTAACGCCGGGCACTGCCAGAGCATGTGAGCGAGTGTGCACTTATCCTCCCTGCAGCTAAGGCATCCTGTATCTATGCCTTCAACAAATTGACTAAACGTGCTACGAGACGGGAACGAACCTGATTGCAGCATCCGGAGAGCCGACGACTGCGGTCTAGTGAGCTTGGAATGCGGGAGGAGGTACCCCCGCCTTGACAGCTGATAGTGAGACATAACTTCGTGAAAGGTGTCAAGTGGATCCCTGAAGCTCTCCGCGAATCCGCCTGCGGACCCGCCCGGGCCACCGCGGCACGTTATGGTCAAGTTCGTTGACGTTGGAAACTGACGCATGAACCCCTAAATCCATGTGGACCGGGAACAAGGTAATTGTGTGAAAGCCTACTGCACGCCCCGAACTGAGGATAGCGGCAGCCTCCCTGGAGACCACCCCCGATGCGAAGGCAACCGCGATGATCAACAACCAAAGCCGCAAAGCTATCGGAGCGTCCGTACTGCGCCGCATCAACGAAAACCACTTTTCCCGCGGATTTAGATACGAAGCAGATACCTGGCCCATGCCTTTTGTCGGCCAACATTATACTGGGGATGGACGTTGCGCGGAAAGGGTTCCACCTCGTAGGTACCCTTCAAGGTCTGTGTTAAAAAGACCTTCTGTTCGGTACTACTCGTATGATGGCCGCCCAGCGACTGTAGGAGATGCTGCCCAGCCTTGGTGGAGGAGAGCCGCGCGACCTGAACTAGTTTCTGTGCCTGAATCACCTCCGATAGGATGTTGTGCATGCCCAGGCTCATAGCCCTGTCCGTGCCGGTGCTCATGGGAAGTCCTAGCACCCTTTTGCTACTTTTCTGCATTAAAGTGTCAAGTTTATCCTCTTCGCGTTTAGACCAATTTAGTGCCGAAGCGACGTAATTAATATGGCTCATGAGGAACGCGTGGTGGAGCCGAAGGAGATTGCTCTCCCTCAGCCCTCCCGTGTGATTTGAGAATCTTAAAATCAGCCTAAGCATGTTCTCCCTCTTGGAAGTGATGCGGGCCAAACCTTGTGAGTTCCTGCCGTTGGACTCAAGAAGCAAGCCGAGCACTCTAATACAGTTGACTCTAGGAGTCGACAGCCCGTCCCTTGTGGTTAGCGTAATCTGTACCTGGTCAAGCGGCGTGGAGCGCCTCCTCCCGGGCTGAGCCGGTCTGTAGAGAAGCAACTACGATTTGGAGGGGAAGAGTCGAATCACCGTACCCTCCCGAAAACTTTCTATACTTTCTATGGTAGACAGTACCGACTGGAGCGCCTCCTCCACCTCATCATCCGAACCTCCCATGCACCAGACTGTAATGTCGTCCGAATATAGGGCCTGGTTGGTATTCGCTACAGTGGAAAGACGCTCCGAGAGGCCTTTCATGGCTATTTTGAACAAGAGAGGCGAAATGACCACTCCCAGCGGCGTGCCCCTCGGACCCAGGATAAAGGGCCTCGATTTTACTTGGCCAATCTTTATAGTTCCTGTGTGGTCCCGCAGGAAGGCCGCAACATAGGCGTGGAACTTTGGTCCCAACCCCATGCTCTCGAACGCCTCCAGGACGAACTTATGTGAAATGGTATCGAACGGCTTCGCGAGGTCAAGGGCCAATATTCCCCGAATATATCGGGTTTGTCGGTCAATAATTTGCCTTTTAATCAGGAGCATCACATCCTGGGTCGAGAGACCCGGCGGGAAGCCTACTACGTTATGTGGAAAGAGCTCTTTACCCTCGATATGCCAGTGACTCTGTTATATACCGCATGTTCCATCACCTTCCCCACGCAAGAGGTAAGGGAGATGGCACGTAGGTGCTCCTTGGCGAGTGCCCGGCCCGGCTTGCGCATGAGTACCACCAAGGCGGTTCTCCAGGCTTCCGGCACTTGACCTTCTGCCCAGAGGAGATTGACCTCCTCGGTTAACTTAGCAATGAACTTATCGCCAAGATTACGCAGCAGCCTGTTCGTGATTCCATCAGGACCAGGGGCTGAGCGACAATTAAGCTCATGAAGCCCCTCTTCGATCTCAAGTTTCGTAAAGGGCGCGTCGATTTCCTCCAGCGGCCCTGCCGGGTATTCCGGTTAATCCCGGTCCCCGACGGGGCCAATCGGAAGGTATCGCTCCGCCAATTGCGTAAGTAGACTCGTGTCATCGACCCCACCGCTCCTCTGCGCTTGGACCAATCGGTCGATTCCCAACCTCTGAGCACCTTCAAGAGGTTTCATTTGCCTCCGGTGCGCATCTGCCCATCTACATTAGAGAAAACTTCATTCCACTGCTGCCTAGACAGCTCCTGACAATAGTCCTCGATTTCTTTATTGAGGAGCGCTATGCGCTTCCGCAGCCTCCTATTGAGCTTCTGCGTGCGCCATTTCTCAACCATCGATTTTTAGCCTCGAACAGATGCGCAAGACGTGCGTCCATTGCATCCACCTGTAAGTCAGTCTGGACCGTCTTGGTTGCGAGGAGCGCATCTTCCGCTAATCACGAGAAGAGGTCCTCAAAACTGCCATATTCGGTCTGATCAGGAACTCCCTAGACGAAGGCACTCGGGTTTCTGGGTGACCGAGAGGATAAAGTGATGGCTTCCCAGGCTTTCATGCAGGTTAGCCCACTTTACGCCCGCCGCATTTTTGGTAAATGGTAGATCCGGAGTAGTGCCCCTCATAACTGATGTACCCACGCTAGTTGGGAAATGATAGTCCGTGACCAGCTAGAAGGAACAGTCCGTCATAAATTGAACCAGGGTTCTCCGCTTAACAGTGGCTTTGAATATCCCCAGGCCGGGTGGGGTGCATTAAAGTCCCCGACAGCTACGAGCGGTGACTTGCCCGCTAGGGCAGCCGCCTGTGCGACCACGGAGGAAAACGCCTGCTTATGATTCTGAGGGGTACTGTAAACATTCAGTATGAATATGCTACGCGATTATTCGGGAAGATTTCGGCAGCTGGACCTCCAAAGTGGAGTTGCCTAGCTGAAGCTTGTGTTCTACAATGTTACTATATCACCCGAGGAGGATTTAAGACAGAAGGGAGATCCGTGTAACGTATTCTGAGGGGTCTCCAAGGATCAAAGGCTCCTTTTAGAGGGCCCCACAAGATTGTGAAGACCGCTCAACAGCAAGGCATTTAAAGAGTTTGTGCTACAGTGGACCACAAGATCTTATTGGGACGTTATTTGTGAACAACCTCGTACCATATCAATCCAGCGGGGTTGACGACAGAGGGGAGGCCCATGTAACGCTCGTGGAAGAGAAGGAAGAAGCGCACATAAGAGTGCAAGGGGTAGAAGTGGCAGCCAGATGCATTATGTCTAATTAAAGAGAATACTAAAATATTTTTATTAGTGCGTATTTTTTACGCTTTCATGTTCTGTTCGCAATAACGGGAAGATGCACTTGAAGAGGGGAGCATTACCACACATACGTATTTTTCCCTGCGACAACCAGCGAAAAAGTGTTTCACTTCTATCGCTCGGCGCTGCACGCGCCTTCAAGTATCAAACTTTTGCCCAATGTAGCCAATTTTGTAGCGAAAAAGTGATTTCCTTCATCAGATTGTATCCCGAAGCGAACTATGGTGTGCATTCTAGAAGGTACGACAAGAACTGTACGCACTTGACCCATAGATCACATTTCGACAATGAGCAGCTGTGCTCACAGTATTATTTTTTAACTGTCACCTATTTTTCTTTGCACAAGTTCACGCAATAAAAGGTTAGTTTTCGCTACTCACAACTTTCGCTACTGTCTGGTTCTTGACCGTCCCTACATGAGAATCATAATTGTATATTTACATGAGTATACAATCTAAGCTACACTTTTACTTAAAACTAAACCGAAGCGCGATATACACAGGGTTTCCGCACGACTGGCTTCTCGAGGCACTTTGCGTGTATTCGCGGGCTTCTTACACACACTTTTATGTTGCATATATTGAGAAACAGGAAGCCGTATCCGGAGTGTATCACACTACTCTACATTTTTCCCATCGACACTGATAATTCACAATTTATTTATTTTCTAATACTGCAGCCCTATGAAGGGCTATTGCAGGAGTGGAGTACATAGCATACAAAAATGAAAAAGTAGAAGAGCAATTCACACCAATGCTTCTACAAAAACAGATATCGCCATTTCACGAACACAACCGGGTATTCCAGCGTTCAATAACTCTCGAAAAAAAAACTGTATTTGAATATGTTAGTGCGCGCGAAAAAAGGCTTTAGGATAAGGTATTTAGGACATTTATGTATTAGGACAGTACTTCTGGAATTCGATACTCCATTACAATTACCTAAATAAATCTCAGTAACGAAAGAATTACTGGCGGCTTCTACACTGTACTGGAAACATTATGCACTATGTTTTCTTCGAGTAACCCAATTGCTCTTTTTTTTTAAATCGTGGTGCATGTACTTGGGGCACCATGCACCAATATGTAGGTTCGTCTATATATATTTTTATCATAATATAAAGATCGGCTGTGTTCAAAATCAAGCAAATACATAATTTTATTCTCAAATGGGACACATATGTCCTGTTGACAAATGAGAGAGCTTTCAAAAGTTTGGAAAACATTGTGCCACTGATTACTGTAGGCACCATCTTGCGATCACTTGGCTGTGTTTCTAGCCGGGTTTCTATATACCGCAGCGGTCGCCTAGCGGTAGAGCATCCGCCTCGTGTGCTGGAGGTACCGAGTTCAAATCCCGGTGCCACCGGGAACCAACCTGTTTTTCTAAGGGGTAGAGATGTCCCCTGGGCAGGTGCTCGGCTGTCATGGGGGTTCGCACCTCAAAAAAGGGCCCAATATAGATTTCCGGAGTTGTCTCTGGGCGCCGCAGCTGTGGGAGGCAAGTGCTGCCGCCGGGTACCTACTGGTAAAATAGGTACAAGCGCGCTCCAGGCCTGGTGCTTGCCCGTTATGCGACCTCAACGCTTGGAAAGGGTTGTTTTTCTTCAACCCGAAGGCGTCCCCACCTAAATAGTTCCTTGGGGCGCCACATTGGAAATGGTCGCCATGGGAGTGGCCCTAACATCACTTTGTTGTTTTTTTTTTTTTTTTTATGCTGACGAAGGTTTCGACGGGAATTCAGGGCGCGGGCTCCTTTCCCAAGCGTATCATCGCCCCTGAACGAACACGAATGCCAGGTCGGGGTACGCATTTTATCGGTAGGTGGATTTGTCACCGTTTTGTCATTGTGATATTTCGACCACGGCGAGGCGACGCGGGCAGGACTAGGCCAAACCCCGGTGAAGGGGGGCGGGATGCCCGAAGTAGAGCTGGTTGAAGGAGTGGGCATGAAGAAGTGAATAGGGCAGGATGGACCGCGGCATTAAGAAGAAACAACAAGAATAATCGACTTGAGGCCTCCACCTCACCGGGAAGTGCAGTCAGGACGAGGGATTGCCTGAATGTAACAAAGGTCAGTCAAATACGTTTCGCGCAAGCCCTGGCTATGGCGACAGCCTTGGCTCCAGCGGAAATGTAGGGCGATATAATCTGCCAGAACACAGCTCAAAACATCTTTGTGGTTTGCACGCCGCGCAAGAGGAACGCAGATGCCTACGCAGGGATTCAACAAGTTCGGCTGAGGGAAGGAATGTACAAGGTGTCGCCTTACATAGCCGCCCCGGACAGCACGTGCACGGGAGTCATACGAGGAGTCAACGCCGATATTAACAACGCCCAACTGCAAACGATGATAGCTAATCATCGAAACCCTGGGACCCTGGAGGCTCGAAGTAGACCACAACCGTGGTTGTGCTGTTCGACGGCATGAGATTGCCAAACTACGTGTTGTGTGGCAGCATCATGTTTCGCTGCACGTTATAGAGACGGCAAACGGATGTTTGTCACGGGTGTGGAGGCCTCGGGCATAGAGCGGATGTTTGCCCTAACCCAACCAAGACGGTGTGCCGAAGTTGCAGAACAACATCTCCAGTGGAGGGACATTAGTGCCTCCCAAAAGGTTCATGGTGCGGTGGACAACATTATACAGGAGACAAAAATGTAAGGCGCGTTTCCAAGTACCCTACATCGTGAGACAACGGAGGTGGCGGCGCCAAAGGCGCGCCAAGAAGACACTGGTGGCTCGAGAGAGCCGATCACGTAATTCCAGCGTGTCAAGCGCGCCCAGACGGGATCCCTCCGTCACCCCAGCTGCTCGTCGACGCAGAAACGGGAGCGCCCCCTCCAGGGGGCGCTCCCGTTTCAGGGGGTGCTCCAACTCCCAGGTGCGGATCCAGGAGGAGCCTACCTGGGCGGATCGAGTCAAGCCACAGACAATGTCACCGAATAAGGTAACGCAGGTAGCATTGCCAGAGCAAAGGGAGGAGCCCACGGTCGCTTTTCTCTTACGAGAAAATGCTCGTCTAAAGGCCGAAATGCAGAAAATGAGGGCCGACTTCGATGCTTTTCGAAAGGCGAACACCAAACAAAATGTTAGTGTTCAGACACCTTTCACCCAGGAGCAAGGGTCGCAGGCTAACACGACCACACGCAAGGCGCCTCCTCCGCAAGACGAGTCGGATTCTATGGACACTGAATCTAGTCAATAAATTCTTGAGAATATACAGGAGTCAATGAAGCAGATTATGGAGAATATTAGCATGCTCAAGCTGACAATGGGGGTGGTCGAAACGAAACAAAGCTAGCGATTGTGGGTACACCAAACGCCGTGAATCAGGGTTCAATACGGACCTTGTCTGGCACGAATGGAAGTAGCGCCCCTAAGGAGCTCCTAATGTAATACAGGCACCATGGCGGGGAATACTAATGAATCAGTAGTTTGGCAGTGAAATTGCGCCAGTTTCCAAAGGCGCAAGGTTCCACTGCAACAGTATATGAAATCACAGGCGGTCAAACCACACGTATTATTATTACAGGAAGCTTAGTGTGAGTCTCCGTCCTTGGCGGGCTATCGAGACGTTGCGGGGCGGGATGAAACCAAACGAGGAATAGCCACACTAGTTAGTAAGAAATGTTATTTCCAGGAGCATAGAATGCACCTGGAAATTGCCAGGGATGAGGCACTCCTCATACAAATCATACCCAATAGCTGGCTTAAGCAGAGCGTCTACATACTCAATTTATGCACCCCACTATCAACGCAGAGGCAGACCTTTCACTCCACCTTAGCTAAAGTATCTTCTTTAGCTAGAGGTTCCCCATTAATCGTGTCTGGAGATTTTAATGCCCCGCAAAACTGTATGGGGTTACAGAAGGCAAACGGCGAAAGTAATTAATCTCATTCGAGCGGCGGACGATTGCTCCCTGGGAATAATCATGGACCCACGGTTCCCCACATAGATGGGGACGTCCGTGGCGTGAGATACGACACCGGACTTGACATTCGTTAAGGACATAAACGATATGGCGAGGCAAAACCTTCAGGAGAGCTTGAGTAGTGACCACTTCGTTATAACCATGTCTGTCAGGGTCAAAGCCGCGCATCCCAGGGAGTTTTGAGCCACCGATTGGGATGTTTTCCGTAAAATGAGAAAAGAGGACACCGAAGAATACTGTAGCCTAGGCGACTTATTCGAAAGACTAAAGAAATATTCCGAGCAGGCTACTAAGGTGGTCAGCACGGAGGTTGATGCCCCCAGAATGTAATCGCATTTGGCGCACTTTCCCGATGGCCAAAAACTCCATTCAGGCACGTTGGAAAACACAAGGGCTCAACAGCAGACTCCGCAAGAAAATAGCGGAACCCAATAGAGAGATTGAAGAGTACTGCGCAAGAACTAGCTAAGCAACAATGGAGTGAGATTTGCTCGGTGGTGGATAGGCGAATGCGCACGGGAGGAAAGTGGAACGTCCTTAAACATTTGCTTCACGACTCGCAGGCAAATTGTAACCAAGGGCTTGCAATTGATAGGATAGTGAGGAAGCACAAAGAGGAGGGAGGTTCAGAGATGGCCCTCATCATGGAGGTAGCTTTTTATGTAGTTATAATAATTTAGAAGTTGATTAAATAATTAGGACTTAATATGTGATTAGGTGAAATGCGAGAAATAGTCTGAGCATCTCCAAGTGACAGCGAACAAGATTACCTTGGTTTTGCGCATTTACGTGACATGTGCATATTTTTAAATCTTGGTGCCTGTTAGTTGGGACATCCTGAATATTAAGTGCGAAGCGCTATAGGGGCCCAGGCTGTCGGCGTCTAATGTGATGTCATGTCGTTGTGATCACGCGCGAGGACAAGATCTCAAAACAGGGTCAAAACAACTGCAGAATAGATCAAAACCCGCTCAAAACAAGCTAACATGATTGAAAATAGTTGAAGAGATGGAAACAACCAAGCTTTAGGAGCATTAGTTATCCGAAAGTCGTGAAAATCGCTTCCGCAACGCCACTCCGGTACCAGCACAGCGCAAGAGAGGGCGCCACCACCCCACAAGCACTGGGTTGCAATACAGTTTATTTCCTCCTTCCTCGTTCTGCTCACTTGTGCAAGAATAGCACAAGAATAAAATAAGGGAAACACCGGCGCATCACTGCTTCACACTTCCCAAGTTTTCACGGTAGTGGAGCTGCATTAGCGCTGGATTCGAACACAACAAGTGCATAATTTGAATCCAGCGCTTTATATAGCTCCAATCCTGCTCAAAACCTCCGCTTGTCTAGTTCTAACCAATTGGTGAGTTAACATGAGGGAAAGACCGGCGCATCACTGCTCACACTTTCCGAGGTTTCACGTTAGTGGAGCTGCATACGCGCTGGATTTTAACTACACAAACGCACACTTTTTTTCTGGCACTCTATACTGACGGGTTCGAAGTCATAGGTTAGGTTAGGGGTAGGTTAGGGCCACCGGCAGTTGCACTTTGCTTCTCGAAGAGGCGGGACGTGTGCCGAGTGAGTTCCTGAACAACACTTTCCAGAGTGGTGAATCCGGTTTAAACCTTGGGTCCAGGACCTCAGACAGGTGCGACGTAATTAAAAAAATTCTCTCGCATTTTTCGGTAAATCGCCACTGAATTTTATTGCGATAGCAATTATATGGACACTCAAAAGCAGATTTCTGCCGTCGGCGTCGCCGTCGCCGTCGCCGTGAGGTTCCGTATGACGTCATTTGGAGATGAAATCGTCGCCGCGCGCCGAACGCTGTATGTGCGAGTGAAAGGGCGCGAGGGGCGCGTCTTTCACGGGGAGTGAACGCACGGCGGAGAACAAACGCGCGTTCTGCGCCGTGCTCGCTTAAGGGCTGCAGAAGTAGGCGTCTCTTTTCTCCTTTACAATCACCATATATGTAGAGCAAACGCGCCTTCTTCGGACACGCGAGAGGCCGTGGGGGAGGGGGAGGGAAGGGAGGCGACGTTTAGCTGCGGCACCAAGTGCCTATTTATATCAGAGGCTCCAGCAACAGTCACCAACGCCGCACGCATTTTGAGCTAACGCGGGCAAAACGCCGATGGCGTCGACAACAGTTCTGCGTGTTGTTGCTACCAAAGCCGCTCACCTTACTTCGTATGACATTGCTGTGTTGCTATCGCATTCATTGCTTCGCCCTTAGGGCGAAACTGTGACATTTTTTTGTTAATCTCCATTTCCGTTAAATGTTTCGCTCCCACAACATTTGCTTTCTAGACCAAACGATTTTTACTATTACGATTGCTGGCAATGCACTAGCATAGGTATTGGATATTTTTCGAAGAAAAAAAAATCTCCCGCCATGTAACATGGAAGAAAGAGAAGAAGTAGAAGAAGAAGAAGCTGTTCCTCGGGGCGCATCGATTTCGCAATTTCTCTCATGGGTGAGTTATATGATTCTTGCTTGTTCCGCAGAAAAAACAAGGGAAGGTAACCAGACTGAATGAGCTACTCCAATTAGGCATTCTAGTCCGATGGATGGCTCGTCCAATATAATTACTCTAGAGTCATATCTCAATCTAACGTATTGCGTGGCCGGTGGGTGGGTTATGTGCCGATATCTGTCCCGGCCACGATGTAAGGTAATGAAGTTGGGTGACGATATTGGCCTGGCCAGCGGCGAGACGCGGTCATGTTGCATTTCCGGCTAAGCGCAGCTTTGTGGAAGCAAATTGACTCCATACTTTCTATTACGAGCTTTCTACATGACCAGAAGGACCAAAAGCCTAGCCAGCTGGTGCAAATTTATGATACGGAAAAGCAGGCGCGTGAAACATGAGCACAAGTAGAACGAGCTGTACAACACAACCGCGAACTATCAATGGAAAAGTCTAAACAGAAGGAAGTCACAAAAACTATATCCGCATGTTCAAGGCAAGGCAGCGCTAACCCATTAATCAGAGAGACGAGACGCGGGGTAGTCGCGAGGAATAGAGGTTCGAGCACAATTGCTCTTCTTGCAAAATAACCGTGAGCTGACTTATACGGAAGTGCTACCGCTATATTAACTGATACGCTATGCCTCGACTACAATTCAGGCGCACTTCTTCATGTCTCAATGAAACCTTGCTGCCTGCAAGTTCAGCAGTTCGTTAGCAATGGCGACTGGGCATTGAAAGGTGATGGTCCATCCTTACCCAATCCATCTGTTAATTTCGTCAGTGTGGTGCGCCCTTTCATTTGACAGTGGGTGTTTAATTGTGTTGTTCTTCTCGTTCCTGTTGTGCGGGTGTTTTGCACGCCTGCCATTCCGTATACCACAAATTTGAGTAGATCTCCCCCCAGAGAAAGACAGGAGCAGTGCTCCATCTCATCAAATACACTTATTGCAGTGAAAGCTACGACTCTTTCATTCGGTCAATCGCAAACGAGAGTCCGCGGCTTGTTTAAGCGAAGTTTTATAAGAGCGTTCATTATACTCCTCTCCGTTCCAAACAGACAGGTGGCTGCATAAACTGCTGCATAATTTCACTTCTTTAACTATCACGTCTTCCAGAGACGCCAGTGATGCGCTGTCATCGTGGCTGTAAAACGACTAGACATACGCTCCGCTCAACTGGTTTAGGTAGTTTCCCAGATATCAAGCACCAATAATTAAATGTATGCAAATGCCACGTAGATGGATAGAACCAAGGTAATGTTGTTTGCCGTCGGCTGAAAATACTCAGGCTATTTTTCGGATTCCGCCTAAAATATGATTAGTCTCAATTAATTATTGACCTTCGTAACTATCATATTTAAATGAAAAGTGTGAATGAAAACTAGAGCACCGTGAAAAAAATTAGGATTACGCTTCAGCTTCGTCCTTAATAGCGGAGTGGAGCGCGATAGCATTATTGGACGCTATTGACACCGACACCGTATTTTCTGCGACATGGGGCCCGATCAGAATGAATTAACAGGCGAAGTCCCAATTTTACCTGCCTAGAATGCGAGAGTTATCTGGATATCGTTTTCGCAAGTAAAGTACCCGAACTACATTCTAGCCACTGTACCCGAACGAACGGCTGCAGGTCTGGTAGAAATGCTGTAAAAGGGATTTGGGTTTGAATTTCCTCGTACCAGAATTAGGTTTTTTTCGTACATTCAAATTGCAATCCGACGCCGGATTGGTAAACAATTCGACGGCGAATCCAACGGCGAATGCTGAAAGTCGTACTTTAACATTTTTTCTAACGAATTTCACTGTGAGAAATTCAATTTTTGTTCACGAAAACCTTGCAGCACGTGAAGGGCCTGCGCGGTCGGGGTGGTTAAGGATGATTTCTTCCGCCACCCGCCGACATTGCATGCCGACGCCGGTTGCCGACGCCGGATTTTCTGCGACACGGGGCCCTTGACGCTCTGCGATAAAACTCCCGATACAGATTTCTGTTGCTCAATACTTGGCACATAAAAGTGTTTTTCCGAGCATGAAAAAGCCCGCGCATATACGAAAAGTGCGTGAAGCGGCTAGTCGCGCGGCAATTTTGCGTGTACTCGCGGGCTTCTGCCGCTCGGCGCGTTGTGCGCACGCGCATCACTGTTCCCGCTAGCGTCCTGCTGAGCAGCTGTGTGCGAATTGGGAGGATACATCGGTCTGTGCAGAGCGGACCGCGAACGCTCTGCGAAAGTTGTCCATTATTTAGTTTTATCTGAGCGTTTGCGTTCCTCTACACTCAAACAGCAGTGCCCTATTTTTAGACATATGCGCTTATTCGAAACGCTAGTTCAGGTGCGCACAATGCTTCTAGGCCGACAGCGGAAGGCAGAATGCTGCTAGCCTGCTGGTACTTAGTACTAGCTTCCTCTACTGTATAGCGAGAGAGAGAGAGATACGTTGATTAAGTGAAAAATTCCGTAATGTGGTGCCAGTGCTAGCCTAACGTTGCCCTCGCTCCGCTACATAGACGATTGTGTGTAGCGTGACGGCGCGTCCACTTGACTGATTGGTCGTGTTGCCACCAAATTGAGTGCATCGCGCTCGCGTCTCGGGGGTCGCGCTTGCGGGAAACCTTCGCAGACGTATGCCAATCCTAGCAACACGTACACCAAATGCAGTGAAGCTTATCAAGTAAGTTTTCTTTATTTTCGGCACTGCTGGAAATCTTTACCGAAAACTGCTTTCGAAACGCTGCACTATATGTGCTGCCATTCCACCGCTGTATGTGAGTATTTTAAATATTTCTGCAGTCAAGCTAAGTACTCCTAAAATCTTCGTTATATCTTAGGCATGAGGGCATGAGAGAGAGAGAGAGATTGTGGTTATGATGAAGAAGAGGTGCTATTTTCTGCAGCCCTGTTGCACCGGCTCTGATAACGCACTGGAGTGTATTCTGTAAGTGTCCTCCTAGTGGAAATGTCCATTTAGGTTGCTGCTGAAGTGCTGATTGGCTGGGCTGGGGGACCAGCGAGAAGGAATGAGGCATCCACGGACACGGAGTTTCCGTCTCGGTGGTTTAACTCCTGTCAGTCAGCGGCGGCCGAAACAAACAGCCCACTAGATGGACACTTATAAAGTATCCTCCCCCCCTCCTTGTTACCTCAGCTCCTTCGGGGCTCTGATACCGCGGTACTATTGTGCAATTGTCGAATTACCGAATTCTGCGATTGCGAAATTTTCAACCAAAAAGGGAGTTCGCAACCGCCCTCTGGGCCACTAAGAGCTGACATTAAAGCGGAATTCAACAATGCACGGAATAATACGGCAGAGGTGGTATCCTGGACATTGGCAAATTTGGCCATATTGCCAAATTCTGCAACGGCGGCATTTTAAGCCAATGAGAGAGGTCCATGGGGCTGCTACAGCCTCTCTGATTAGCTCAAAATGCCGTTGTTACCAAATTGAACAATATGGCAGAATGTGTCAATATCCAGAATTGCACATCAGGTTGACCTTATGAATGTTTCTTGACGAATATTTCATTCCGGCTACGTGGCCATCGGCCATCGCCGCCACCGCACAAGAACCACTTTGGAACTCCGCTTAAGGCGGCGGTCCCACTCCGGCGGCACGAGCCCTCCGTTTTCAGTACTTTTGGAGTAACCGTGGCGGCTCTTCTACTTAAGATATGAAGTTATCGTATAAACCATAAAAAGCTTAATTCTTGTAGATTACAACTATATATAATATAAAGAAATTGATTGGTGTGATTTAGAAATAAATGTTCAAGAACAAGCATGAGATACATGGTTTTTGCGAACTGTGTCTCAGTTGTGACCATATTTAGAAGAAACTACCGCACTTACTGCATTGCGGCTTCCTCTGTAGCTTTAGGACATATTTATCTAGTTCCTAGACGTAGCAAATTCATTTTTAATTTTTACTTTTTGGATAATTTGCTTTTGAAAATTGCCAAATATTGCAATCTTCTGTTGTAAACAGCCCGGCAACTACATGCTCAAGGAAGCTATATTTTGGATAAAGTATCGATCAAGGTATTTCCATTTAGGAGGCAAAATTTCATTCGTGTAACTTTATTAGTTTTCCTAATAATGCGGCCGAAAATAAGCAATATTTAGAATTCTGGTTTTATTTTTGCCCAGTTTTGCGGGAAGGTAATAAAGCTGCGAAGCTGCGCTTTAAAACTAATAAAGTTACATGAATGAAATTTTGTGTCCTAAATGGAAATTCCTTGAACTCTACTTTATCCAAAATTTAGCTTCTGGGCTGTTTACAACAGAAGATTGCAATATTTGGCAATTTTCAAAAGCAAATTATCCAAAAAGTAAAAATTTAAAAATAATTTGCTACGTCTAGGAAATAGATAAATATGTCCTAAAGCTACTAGAGCAAGCCGCAATGCAGTAAGTGCGGTAGTTTCTTCTAAATATGGTCACAACTGAGACACAGTTCGCAAAAACCATGTATCTCATGCTTGTTCTTGAGCATTTATTTCTAAATCACATTAATAAATTTCCTTATATTATATATAGTTGGAATCTACAGGAATTAAGCTTTTCATGGTATATACCACAACTTTATATCCTAAGTAAAAGATCCGCCACGGTTACTCCAAAAGGTACTGAAAACGGGGGGCTCGTGCCGCCGGAGTGGGACCACTGCCTTAAGAGCTTCACTGTAAAATTACAAATGGACACAATTCACTGCAGTGTATCATTTCGTTAAAATGTGTACTGAGCGAACCGTAAGCCAAACTCAACTAAATAGATATTTGTGCGATGCTAACCTTTCTGGAGCCGCACCACAGAGTCGACGTCGCTGAGTGGCGGGGTCCGGGGCTCTAACGCTAAGCTAGCGCTGTCGGCAGGCGGCGACACAAGTCTGTGCTGGAACAGTCTGCGCACCAGGCATTTTTTGCTAGACGAAATCGGTTTTTACTTTTAAAACAAGTAAGTAACTGGGCGAAGTGTCACACTGAACAACGTAGGTTCAAAATGCAATATTTCTGCAAAATTGGAGCAGGAACACTGCAGTGGTAAGCGCAAAATCTATTTTCCAACCGTTTGAGCGAAAAACACACGCCCCTGTTTCAGTGGCATGCTGTCGTACAACCGGGTTGCGGGGCTCGATTACCACCGAACGCCAGCTGTTTTGCTCTTTGAGATGGGCGCACTGTCGGACGAAGGCTTCATGCATGGGAAGATAAACCTATTTGGTGCAGATAAATCATGCTATAGTGGAGTGCTCGGGCAACGTTTGCTCGGGAAGAACAGCCCTACTCTTCTCTCACCACCCTCTCTATCTGTCACGGCTGCAGGAGATTAGGCATGGCAGTCGCTTTCGACACCGGCGCTCCCACCACCGGAGATGACACACATATGCCTTATATGTGTAGCCACTTATAATACCCATACACTGGTTAAATGTTCTGTTCTATGAGGAATTTCGCAATGAAGCAACCAGCGCTACCTGAATATCCTACAGGAACGAAGATACACTTTCAAACAAATCATTCATTTAATGAAGCTAAAACCTTTCTAGAAGCGTTACGCTATTCGCTTACAATGATAATGGTCTTGATGGTTTCTGCACAATTTTTATGGCTGACTTAACTCGTAGCTTTCGTTTCATGGAGCGTAGTTGGTGAGATGAACATGCCCATTCTCGTGAGGGGCAACACAAGTTTCTGCAACACTGAACGCTTTTTATATGTCATTTCAGATAAGCCGCGTACTGTGAACGGTAAGGATGCTGATCTGTTTGTTCTTTCTTGGTGTTTTTTATTTGTGTTTCTGATCTGTTCACACTTCAGGCGCGACGCGAATCATGCCTCTTTAGGCCAAATTGTTTGTACCAAAATATCATTTGGTACATAGTGGGGATCATAAAGTGTAGCATTTTATGGCGAGTCGGTCCAAAATTATGTGAAGCCACAAAAACCCTTTCCCATTACATGGCGAGAATGCGCAGTTTAGGCCACATGATAGCTGCCATCCGGGGTGCAGTGACAAACACCCATTGTCCGCGATAACAATAGGCATGCCGGCGCAAAAAATTCCACGAGCCCATCCGCTTTCGCCAATCGCCAAACGAAGAGAGGAGGCGTTAAACCTAGGCTAGGAATGCTAAACACCTCATCAATGAGGTTCAAGGTGCACTAAAGGTGACACGAAACGAGATGATTAATTGAGCATGCACGCGCAGCCCCCCCCCCCCCCCCCCCCTACGCTGCCTGTGATAACTATATAACGCGGTGGTTATGATGCGCCGGACATCGCGCCAACAAGTTAAGCGAAACCTCCCCGAAGGCGCACTGTCGAAGACATGCGTATCATTATGCGGTGATCAGCACGGTGCGGTATGTTTATGTTCGGCGATGCAAATTTAAGCATCTCTCTGCTCGTACTCATCACACATGTATAAATAAATACCGTATATATACTACATCCACACATGCATCACGAATCATTACCAACACACATAATTGTCACATGTTACACATTCCGCACAAAGACGATGGTCATACAATGCTACTCATATCTGAGACAATTCCCGTTTGGGGAGGTTTCGCGTAATTTTTATTCTGATGTGTACTTTTCTGCTACAGACCGGCACTGCATGTGCTTGTTGCATTGAGTATCGTACTTCCCTTGTGAGGCAAATGTGGGGACTGCTTTTGGCCGTACTAGATACGACATGCGTAAGACCCGAAGGACAAAAAAATATGGTTGATCCCTCTTATATAGGAATCGGTATAGAACACGAAATTGAAACGTGTCTTCACAGAAGTAGTGTAATGTTTATTGCACATTGATATATAATGTCTATTGGTGTTTTGTGGCTAAAGCGCCCTTAGGCGTTGATGCACCCACGCTGACGCCTGGTGGCACGTCTCCTCCATCACGACTACCAACGTCGATGACCATGAGCAACCGTCGTGCATATGGAAGCTGCACTACGCTGCACACGCTAGCACAACGCGAAAGACGAAGCACGTAACTGACACACTAATACAACGCGCAAGACAAAGCACGTAACTGAATCGTCACCGAGTCAAATCAGCGCGTACAGCGCGTCGTAATTGCAGCCTCCGCGATCAACTTCAGAAACATTTTCAGAGCTAATTGCGGAGGCCACGCTCCGCTGTGCTGAGTACGGTGAACGCCACCTAGGTGGCATTGGTAGTGCTTCTTGATGCCAGCGTCCCTTCGAATGCTGGCATCGAGGCGTCGTAGTGCTGAGACCACCGAAGCGTTCACTGTCGGTGCGCGTTAGTGTCATAATGCAGTACTTCTCTTTTCTGCTCGTAGGCGGCGGCACCGCCCCGAGCAAGAGCGCGGGTACACGGAGGAGTGTTAGATATATAAGGCGCGTCTGTGTAGCTCTCTGCAAATGCGTTTGTGGCGCAATGGGTTAAACGCTCGGCGATCTATCGTCGCGGACCGAGAGGTCGTGGGTTCGATTTCCAAATTTTGCACGTTTGTGGAACTTTTTCTTCTGGTTTCTTTCTTTGTATTATGTTCTATGACGTATTTCCGTGACGGAAATACGTCAGTGAAGTCTTGGTGGACCCCGGCATAAAACACTTTCGTGTTAAAAAATAGCAGCTCCATTGCGTCATGTAATATCGAATCGTTTATTTAGGGGATGCCCGCGGGGCTTGAAGCTGTAATATTGAGTTCTATTCAGACTTGCGGCGCGAATACAGCATACGCATAAGCATCTGCCTGGACGCAAGATGGCTTTTGGGATCTCAAGTTGAATATTAGAAAATAAATGTAGCTAACTAAATATATATCAAATTACAGCATATCTGTTTAAACAGTATATTTTCAATGAGGATTGAAATTCCGCGTCTTACTTACGCGGGTGAATGCACTTTTGGCAATTAAGCTCGCTACGACAGCCCTTTCTCATGTCAATATTACAAACTTGTCTCTTCAGTGCGTCCGGGTCCCACATACACTACGGTAAGTATCCGCCCTGAGTTGGATTAAATCTCGTCACTTTTGGCTATTGAATCGTGTAATATATAATAGATTGCTGAAAAGTTTGCGTGAAACCACGATGTGCGTGATATTTTTCTGAATTCAAATTACCAAGTCATGGATACAATCTTGTTTTTCTTCCGAAAATAGGTGTAACAATTGTGTAAACTTTGCCTGTCAGACCGGCTGAAGTGGCAAAATCTGATGTGTACTATTTCAAAGGTTGTGTGATGTTTTTATAGGTTTTTTACGTCGTATTACACTACTTAAGTTCACTAATTAGTGTCATATGGGTCAATGCGACGCACTTTATGAGCTTCAATAGATGCAGTTTATTAAAAAAATAAAAAACATGCACATATATATGCTCTATGTATACCAGGCGTTCCATGAAATGCGTTCGAAATTCAGTAAATATAGGGTACATTATTCATTAAACTTTCCGTCGGGATTGCTTCTGTAACGCAGGCGTATATTATAATATGACTTGGGGTAAAGATTAAACAAATAGTAATGCAAATTAGACTAAATTTTGATCGATAGAGCCGTGCGATTAATAAGAATGGAAGACTTGACAAGGATCGACGGTCGTGTGATGCTCGCCCGACAGTATAGGCGCAAGCAGCACGTCACTCATTGGCGTTTACTATTATGCATGGCATCTGCGTTCTTCCCCACAAAAGTCTTGCTTTTCTGTGTGAAACTTGCTTGAATTCATTGCGTGTTCCGAATTAGCAGCGTTTACTCCTGGCATGTCTAGAAACGGTTATGAACACCTCGAATGACGGACATCGTCTTCCATTGCGGTTAATCACATGGCTCTTTACGCTAAAAGGTTACTGATATTTGCTGAATTATTCATCTAATTCCTACCCCGAGTCATCTTCACATATATCGTATCATCATAAAAGGTAAGCCTCTCCCGGAGCTAAAGCTTGTGCTTAAGGGATCTTCTCTAAACATGTGGAAGCGAAGAAATAGCGCCACTACATAACATTTACCGAAGTTGGTTGCATTTAACGAAAAATTTAAAGCCTAGTCACTCCAGGAAGCAGATTTTATTATTTAGACCATCGATATCTTAATAAATATAGTTAGAAATTCAAAAATTTAGAACAAAAACTCACTGACGATTACGATACTCCCTAATGCGAAAGTTCAGCACACCTATATACGCATTTCCATTTTGTGATATATAGACTGACGTGGGCAATCTGTCTCGTGCGGCACGTTGCAAGTGGACTGAAGTGGGGCACGACAACTCTTACTCCGTGGGCGCGACTGGCTCGCTCATCTGGAGATCGCTTTAGACAGCAGGTGCCTGACGCGTGGGCGCAATTCACAGCAGCCGCCGCAGACAGACCTCCGCTCAATGCAGCGCTTTGTTTCCATACAGAAGAGGCGAGCTACTCCGGCGCCATGTGTCGTAGCCATCGTCGCCGAAAGCCCGTCTTCCGCGGCCCTTTGCATTATTTCTCACGCTTTCGCCCTACCCTCCTCCTCCAATTTGGTCTTCGCGCTACCTTCGTTCTCATCGTCTTTCATGGCGTGCTGCGCTCCGCATTCGCTTTCATCCGTCGCTGTGCTCATTCACTCGGTTATGAGGGACGACGCCGACGCTCGCCGCCGGAGCGGGCCTCTTAAGTGCTGCGCTCTAGAACGACAGTATCAAGTTTACCCTCTTAACTCACCATTGAAGAATGATATAACCAATCTGGAAACTGCAGTTTATATGCATCTTGAGAGGATAACATATATGCAATTAATATTCCTCCGAAGTGCACCACTAATTGTTAGCAGGCCTTTTTATAAGCACTCGTAAACGTTGTAACAAGTTTACGTAAGTTGTAAATTCAAGATTTAGCTCGGGGGCTTCTACCTGAAAATGGGAACAAAAAATCGCCTTGTTTGGTATATAACACGACGATTTTGATGTTTGCTGCATTTAGGAGAGATGAAAACAGAGCAACTCTTGGGAATGGATTTACAATTAGTGGTGTCATTGGTAAAAAAATTATAAGTAGTTTCGAGATGAAAAAAAAAAGAAGTGAAGTGTTATTATTCGAAATTGCATGAAGATCAATAAAGAAAGCGATATCACATTTCTCTAAACTTAACCTAATAATATATGTGAAGCGGACAAAATTGATGAGACATGCACTACTCTGAAACGTACCACTATTTTGAAGGTAGAAGGTGCAAGGCCCTCGTAAAGATTATAACAATTGCACCTAAGCTGCAAATTCATATATCACATTTTTTCGCTTGAGAGAATGTAACAGTTGCTGAATTACGGATTTGTAAACTGCGTGCTTTTTTAAATATTTTCCTGAAATTTTTTGTACTTAAATTGTAGCAAACGCGTTGTTCGTGGCAACTTCAGTAAAAAAAATTGCTGTCCTAAATTGATGTTCTGCTTCAACTAGTTGCTATAATTCAAATTTCTTTCTTAAGTTCCAAACCTTTTGTTCTAGTCTGTTCACGGATTGTCTCTTGAAAGCATTTCAGCGTTTTCAGAGTTGGCCCAGAGGTAAATTTTTGGCTCCCAACTCTGTATTCCTTTTATTTTACTGTGTGTTTCGGCTCACACTGGTGCAATCTCGCAAGGCGACGTGGACGACGACCACCACCGGCACCTTTCCCGAGAGCGAGTCCACTTCGAGCACGACGGGCGCCAGGTCGCTTGCCACGTTGGGGGAGTCGACGACCACGACAACGCCGCTCGTCACGACGACGCAGCCCTCGCTGACGGACGTGGACTCGCGGACTACCTTGGCACGTTTGCGAAGAGAAGGTCGAGCAGCGGAGTGGCAGGAGGTCAGAGTGGAAACGTAAGTTCGGCAAAGGCGCAGCTTTTCGCTGAGCGCGAGTCCTCCTCATCGCTTAATTGCGTAACCACGTGATGCACAAACACAGTTCCGCATCGTGAAAAATCGGAGCAAATTGTTCTTTATTTCTGGTCATGGAGAGTACACTTGCGCAAAAAAATGAACCCAATAAACGGTTATTTGTCTTCTTCTTTTCTGGGGTTTTACGTGCCAAAACCAGTTCTGATTAAGAGGCACGCCGTTTTGGAGGGCTCCGGAATAATTTTGACCTCCTCGGGTTCTTTAACGGCCACTACAACGCAAGCACACGGGCGTTTTTGCATTTCGCCCCCATCGAAGTGCGGCGCCGCGGCCGGGATTCGCTCCCGCGATCTCGTGCTCAGCAGCGCAACGCCTTAGCTGACTGAGCCACCCCGGCGGGTCTGTGTCAACGCCTAATTAGACAGTAATTGTAGGCAGACAGTATTGAAGAAAGCGGTAAAGGAACTGGGATATTTAAGTCCACCATTGGCTAGCATGTACTCCAACAGAAACGAAACTTTCGTTGCATACAACACTCAACCGTCTTATTGTAGGCTACGGCATTGCTATTATTTGTTGTTTTCACGGCCTGTGGGATGGAAGTAGAATTGAATCCATTTGTCCGCTTTATCTGTCGCCGTTACGACGGAATTCTGGCCTTCTTCGGCTCTTTCTTCGTTAAGCTTGTCTTCTTTATCGATGTGTCGTGTTATTGAAGAGTTAAAGTTCCTTCACTGCAGCATTAACAGATCGCGTAACCCGTCACGTGACTTACTAAGGCTTCCCAAACCTTGGTTCGCATGTAGTTACCACATATTCAATCTGACACCCTTTCACGCACCCATTGACACGTACAAATACAACTGCTTCCCCTGTACGATAAAAACAAAATTATGGCGTTTTACGTGCCAACAACACAATCTGGTTATGAGGCACGCCGTAGTGGGGAATGCTGAAATAATTTCGACCACCTTTAGTTCTTCAACGTGCACATAAATCTAAGCACACGTGCGTTATCGCATTTCGCTCCCATCGAAATACAGCCGCCGTGGCCGAGATTTGATCTTGCAACCTCGTGCTTAGCCGCCCAACACCATATAGCCACTAATCAATCACGGAGGGCGTTTCCCGTACAACAGAGTGGTGGATTTTGTTGCCTGGTTATATTTCTTCTCTTCCTTTAGATACGTTCCTTGCAGAACTGGGCCCGAATCGACAAAAACTTCTTACGCTAGGATGTTTCGTAGGATTAAACGTTTGCCAATCCGGATGCCAGACATATCTTCAGCCTACCAATGGCAAAGCGAACTTACGAAAGAAAAACTTTGTGAATCCGGCGCCGTAGCCGGCGTTGGCGTCCTGTCAGCGAAAGAATATTCTATACGTCACTAAAGTACTCCAGCTACCACTAAAGTTGGTGACACTTTCTATTACATTCTTTACCAAGTAATTCCTCGGAATTTTGTGAATGAAAGCCCACAAACAAATGTCATAAAACAAACACTGACAGCGCATGCCTTTTGTATTATATCTTCTCATACTGAATTATTAAAAGTGCGTAACAATAACACAAGATCAGCCCACTTAATAGGCCGCGTTTCTACCAGAAAGCTCGCCTTCGTGCATAGCGTTCGCCGCCAGCGTTCCCCGGCAACCATTGCGTTTACATAAGCTGTAGTTGCCGGGAAGCGTGAGAAGCAGTCAGGGATCTCTGAAGCCTATCGTGTTCCACTCTTAAAAGTGAAGTTTCAGAGTCCTGGAAATTTTTACATAGTCGCATGCTTGCGTTTTGCTTCTTGTATAGTGTATTTGACTCTTGTCTGTATAGCATCGATTATTAGGTGATTTTTCTTTATGGCACCTTCTTTTGTACATTGCGCCCATTCCTGTAATAGATCCTACCCTCCCCCTACCCCTAGAGGGAAGGCTGGGGTGGGAAATAAATACGTAAATACGTACATAATTACATACATACATCAATACATACATGAATAAGTACACAAATAAATAAATTACTTAAACAGTAATTGCTTTGTTGAGCTATCGAAAGCTGGGGGAAAATGTGGCTTCAGAAAATCAAAACTGCAAGTAGAACTTAGCGTTAAATTTGTCACGCCCAAATTAGCGTTTCGAGGCATCAAACTCAGCATGTGCCGTATAAGATACACTGTACATTCAAGTTTTTCAAAGTTTAGTGAAGAGAAAGCTTTTGGAAAAGATTAAGGACTGATGAAAGAAAGAGACAGGCAAGATAACGAGAGAGAGAAAGAGAGACAACTTTGTAAGTCAGAGTGGGGAGCTAGTTCATGGGCTCCTCAGGAAGGCCAGATGGCCGCGAGGTGATGCGTGACGGTGACATCTTCGGCTCGCTCCACGGCTCGGAGTTGCACGTCAGGG
This sequence comes from Dermacentor silvarum, assembly GCF_013339745.2. NCBI lineage: Eukaryota > Metazoa > Arthropoda > Arachnida > Ixodida > Ixodidae > Dermacentor > Dermacentor silvarum. Next base: position 34,258,360 of record NC_051164.1, read on the forward strand.
CTGGAGCTAAGCAGCCCTTCCTCCCACGATGAAAGTGAGGCAGAGGCCAGAGCATCGGATGGAGGGGGATCCTCTTCGCAGTCCCAGAGGATGTGACTGAGCGTAGCTAGCTCGCCGCACAGGTGACAGTACGAACTTTGTCTGTGTAAATGTAAGAGTATACGTAGGGGTTCGGCTATGAGTGTGTCTGTAACCTGCACCATGTGACCTCCTGACGCTTGTTTAGTTTACTTTGACTTCGTTTGAGGTCTCCGGGTACGGGAGGCCCACCGCTCGGCTGACGAATCCTCGAGCATGTTGTTGGGCCGCTTCGTTCCCTGGATTCCCCCCATGAGCCGGGACCCATATCAACTCTACTGAGCGTGGTTCTCCACTGTCTCGTAGTGACTGTAGGAGCTTTAGTTTAGTGTGTGCCACTATTCCTCGCGCAATGTTTGTTATGGTGGCTTTGGAGTCGCTCATAACTATACCGGCGTCAGTTGAGGCCACGGCCAACGCAATGGCGGCTTCTTCTGCTTGAGTGGGTGTGGCAGCGCTTAGCGAGCTCGAAGTTGTCTGTGCCTTGAGTCCTGGGTCTGGAACGGCGCAAACGGTGTAGGTGTGGGGTCGATCAGACTACTGGGCTGCGTCGACGTACGTCGTGGCGGAGTTGGTCCCATACGTCTTGTGTCGTGTCTCGGCCCTCGTTCTTCTTCTGCCGTCGTGGTGGCCGGCGAGTGTGTTTTTGGGCAGGGGGTTGATGATGAACATGCGCCTGATGTGTGGTGGGAGGGTAGCGGGGTCGCTGCCCATCGGGGACGCTCTGAGGCCGATTCGAGTGAGGATCCAGCGGCCCGTCTTGCTACCTTGAAGACGGTGAACCTGTGATGTGCGATGTGCTTCAATGAGGTCTTCGATGGTGTTGTGAACTCCCAGTTGAAGAAGTTTCTCGATGGAGGTGTGTCTTGGTAAGCCCAGGGCTACCTTATATGCGTGTCGTATAATGCAGTCGAGGCGAGCTCGTTCTGTCTTTTGTAAGTGTAGGTATGGTAGTGCATAGGTGAGACGGCTGACGACAAATGCCTGGACGAGTTGGAGCAGGTCCTTCTCCTTCATGCCCTGCTTACACGCGCTCACTCTGTGCAGCAGTCTCGTGGTTTGGTTCACCCTCATCTGGAGCCGGTCGATGGTGATGCCGTTCCACCGGTTCTGCTGCAGTGTCATTCTCAGTGCTCGTACGTCCTCGACGTGGGTGACTGGCTGCTGGTTTACGCTTATTGTAATGTGAGGTGGGAGTAACTTATGCTTTCTTTGGTTGGGTGGTCGGATCAGGAGGAGCTCCGACTTGTGCTGAGAGCACTCTAATACCGCTACCTTCAAGTGTTGCGCGACGATGTCGGTGGCGTGTTGGAGCGTTTCTTCAACTGTGGCGTCCGACCCTTCACACACCCAGAGCGTGATGTAGTCGAAGTATAGCGTGTGTCTGAGATCCGGGACTTCACTCAGTTTCGGAGGGAGGGTGCGCATTGCGAGGTTGCATAGGAATGGTGACAGGAGTGCGCCTTACGGCGTACTTCCGTTCCCGAGCCGGATGGGAGGCGAGCACAGGTCCCCGACCGCGAGCTCGACCGTCCTGCTTGTGAGCGACGACCTGATATAGTTGTAGGTTCGTTCGCAGGGTTGCAGGTCGGCTAAGCTCTCGAGCGCGGCCTCGTGGAGCACATTGTGAAAAGTCTTATGGACGTCCAGGCTCATTAGAGCTTTCGTGCTCGAACCACTGTCTGGATGCAACAGGTCGTGGTGTAATTGAGGAGGATGTCCTGGGTAGACAAGTGTGCCCGAAAACCGAGCATCGTGGTTGGAAGAAAATCCTGTTCCTCTGCAAAGTTCTGTAAGCGGCAGAATAATACATGCTCCATGAGCTTGCCTAGGCAGGACGTGAGTGAAATGGGGCGAAGATTCTCTAGGTTCACTTTCATGTCCGGTTTTGCTATGAACGCCACCCGTGCGTGTTTCTACTCAGGAGGTAAACGGCCGGAATGCCAGCACTCGTTCATATATTAGGTTATTGCTCTCACGGACTTCGGGTCGAGGTGACGTAGCGCTTTGTACGTAACCCCGTCGGGGCCCGGCGCTGAGGTCGTGCGCAGCTTGTGTAGCGCAGTGCAGACCTCTGCCTCTGAAATGTCAGCATCCAGCTGTTCGTTGGGAGCTCCGACGTAGTGTGGCAGGTGCGTGTCGCTCTGGCTCGAGGTGTTAACGTACCGGCTAGCGAGCTTCGCATTGTCCGCAAGCAGCTCCGCGTCGGTGCCTGGGTATTGGTGTATTATTTTTGTCAGTTGATTGCATGCCGCCGACTTGATGCTGCCGGGATCCAGCAGGTGTCGCAACAGGTGTCATGTTTTCTTTCAGCCGAGCTCGCCGTTGAGGCTGTTGCAGATCTGGCCCCAATGCTGACGTTCCAGTGTAGACGTGTTAGCCTCTATCTCCAGTTCGAGCTTCGCTATGCGCCGTCGCAGCTTGTTGTTGTGACGTTCGCGCTGCCACCTGTGCGTGAGGCATTCGCGTGCTTCCCACATGTGCAAGAGGCGGGAATCGGTAGATGGCTGCTGTTGAGGCGCTACCACATCGTACGTCGTCGAAGTCACGTCGCGGCTCAGCGACCTTATCCATTCGTTGAGATCCGATATGGAGTCGGGTGCTGTTTACTTCGCGCTAGCTGACGGAATTTATCCCACTTCGTAATGCGGGCCGTGGCCGTCTTCGCCCTGCAGACCGCTGTTTCAAAAGACAGTGGCAAAATGTAATGAACGCTGCCGACCGTGTGGCCTGTATTCTGCCACCGGGCGCCCTGCATATTGTTGCAAAGGGAGAGGTCTGGCGTGGTGTCTCTGCACACACTGTTACCGACCCATGTTGGTTCTTGTGGGTCGTTGAGTAAAGTAAGCCCTAGATCTTGAGCAGTCTCCCATAATCGGGTGCCCTTGCGGTCGGGTTTTGGGTAACCCCCCTCTGTATGTTCGGCGTTGAAGTCGCCCTAAAATCAGTAGTTGCGGTCCTCTGGCCAGCAGAGACGCTATTGCGGAGGACTAGTGGGATGTCCGTGCTCTTGTTTCGTGGTGAGGATATCTAAGATGGCCTCTATGGAAAATGCCAAATGATCGCTGTCCTTATCCCATACAAGTCCGAGGACCCGTGAGACACTTGCTGCTGGACATTCCACGTAGCCAAGGGCGCATCCGGTTCCTTCATTGTTGAACAGCTGTTGGAATTTCTTGAATTTGAGTTCCACTTGCGCATTGTCGTACTGGCACGATTCATGACATCTAGTGCCCCTCGGTAGAAGTCTGCAGCCTCCTCTTCTGTGTTCGCTCCTGTTATGAGGTCGTCTACATAGAAGGCTCTCGCTGATGGTTTTCCTTATTCCCGGATAATCTCCTGTCGTAGACAGATGGTGGCGCATGGTGGCTGCGAGGAGGAATGGACTACTTGTCATGCCAAAAGGCACCCGTGTCATTCTCCAGACTTCAATAGGAGGGTCTGGCTCTTCTTTCGTTGGAAGATGTCCATACCAGAAGAATCGGAGGGCGTCGCGATCTGCCGGTTGCACCGAAATTTGCAAAAATGCTTTTTCAACGTCGGCAGGTAATCCAATGCGATGAATTCTGAAGTTCAGCAACACTTTAAGCAAATCTGGATTGAAGTTCGGTCCTGGTTCCAGGGCTTCGTTCAGAGATATGCAACCTGCATCGGCAGAAGATGCGTCCAATATGACTCTAATCTTGGTCGAAAGGCTGTCAGGCCAAAAGACCGCAGGATGAGGCATGTAGTATACTCTGCTTGCGTCGTTGTTGATTTGTTCAGATGGAAGTCGTTCCGCGAACCCCTGATTCCAGGTACTGACGGATAGCCTCGTCGTACTTGATGAGTGTCGCCTCATCTTTCATTAAGTTTTTCGTGAGGCTAGTCAAGCGATTCTTTGCAACAGCTTTGTTGTCGACGAGTTGCATGTTCAGGGGTTTCCAGGGGAGTGCTACCTCATAGCGCTTGTCCCTGTTCTTTACCGATGCCGAGAATGTGCTCATGACTTCTTTGCTTTCTTCGTTTGTTGGGGCACAAGAGTCAATAATTCCAATGCTCTCAAGTTCCCAAAAGGATTTCAGCTCCTTAGGACAAGCTGGTTGTGTCACCACTGCCACGGTTGAGCAGCAGGCAGCTGAGCGACTGCTGGGAATCGCTCCTTGCAGGGTCCAGCCAAATTCGGTCTTCACCGCAACCAGTGCACCTTGCAGCTTCTTGCACTTCACCACACGCCAAAGTCCAGTAATAGTCAGCACCGATAAGAATGTCAATGCCGCTTCCCGTCAAATGGGCTGGTGGCGCAGTGTCATCTGCTAGTTCATCCATGTCCGCTTGCACCTTCTTTAGATGTCCTCAGGAACATGGAGCCGATCAGAGCAGATCTCCAGTATTTCCAGAGCTTTGATAGAGTGCTCTTTATGGTCGTATTGACTTCTTAGCCAAATTCTTACGCTTCTGCGCTTTTCTTTAATAACGTTTCCTGCTCCTCCGAATGGGTACATTGTGATGTCCTCTTCACCTACGACCTCTAGCTGCAGTTCGCGTGAGAGGCTTTTAGTCGCAAAGCTTCGTTGGCTACCTCCGTCAAAGAGGAGACGGGTGAGGGCTCTTCTTCGTCCTTCTGCCCATACTTGAGCGGTTTGGAGAAGCAAACTTGGTAATTTTTCAGATTTATTTTCTCTCGAAGAGTGCAACTCTGTGGCTTTGTTCTCGGGTAGCTTCCATGTCGGGTCACACATAGAGTCAGATGTCTTCTGCCACATTCCTTGCATTTTATTCTTTTGTTGCGGCAATCCCTTGAAGTGTGTCCTTTTATGCAACACCGGAAGCACCGACCAGCCGCAGTGAGTCTTTTCTTCTTTTCATCCAGAGAAATCTGGGCCTGACACTCGTGAGTCGCATGATTCTTTGTAACACAGAATGCACATGGATCGGAGTGCTTTGAATTACCAGCAGAGAAAAAAGAAGCTGCTGAGCCTTTCTGAGGTTTGCTCTTTTCTTTGTCTTGATGTTTTGGGCTTGATTCTCTAGCTTCGCGATTACCAGTCTGCAGTGCCTTTTCTCGGATCTCTACTTCTGTTTTCAGAAAAGTTTCAGATGCTGAGCCCGTCATCTTTGCTTGCAGCGGAAAGTCCTTTATGGTATGCGACAACAAGATCGGTTGGCAGCATTCGCAGGAGTGCGGGGGAGAGTAGTGCGCCGTAACTGTCTGCTTTGACTCCGAGCGCCGTGAGACCAGCGATGTTGCATTGCAGGTGGTCATAGAGCCGACGTAGGCCGATATGCTCCTTTTCGTTCTGTACCGGTGGCAAGTCGAGCACCTGAGTCAGCTGTTCTTGTATGAGCACATCTCGTCTACCGAAGCGCTCCTTTAGAAGTTCGATTACACTGGTGTAATTTGCCCCAGTCACTTAAAGGCCGGCAATGGCCGCTGCGGCTTTTCCCGAAAGTGACGATCGCAAGTACAGAAACTTTTCAGCGTTGGAGAGGGCGTCGTTTCCGTGCACCGCTTGCTCGAACTGCTCCCAGAAGGAGTGCCACTCCGTGGCGGCGCCGCTAAATCGTTGTAACTCGAGCTTCGGCAGTTTCACTTTGGACCTTGCCCCCGTCGGAGGGCCGTCGGTCAGCGCCCGCGTCGCGGGCATTTCTGCTTGTTTCTTTCGCACGTCTTTTTCTGCTTCATGACGGAGTTTTTCCATGTGCGCGACGATACGGTCGTTGTACTCTATGGTCCGTACATAATTTTCCTCTGCGTCTTGGTCTTGCACTAAAGGTTCTATGGCTGCGTCCACCTCGTTTAGCTGTATTTGGAGGGCGCTAAGCCTCGCAGACAAGACATTAAGAGCTCCTTCATCTGCATGACTCTTCAATAATAAGTCAGCTTCAGAAATCAGTTTAGTCACTTGAGTTCTCAAAGCGCTTCTCTTCAGTTTGAGCCGTTCCATCGTAGCATCAGTGTTAACAGTTCGCTTACCGCGAAGGGGCTTGAGTCGTGGCGTCTGTTTCCGTTGGGTGTGGCGTCCCTAGGCCTTTGTTGTTGAAGGTGCGCCTCGTCGACCGTTTTTGCCCGAGGATCGTTGCTGGTTTTTCCCGAGCTCGTTGTGCGGTTGACGTCTGTTGACCTCGTTGCTTCAATGGTAAGTTCGATCGTTTATCCCGGGTTTCGGCACCAAATGTATGAGGAAATTATGGCAGGTCAAAAAAGAACCCACTGCTTCGTTTGAGGTGAACAAAAAAAACTAACTTTATTTAAAAAACTAACTCGTTGACGAAGAGAATGAGGCTGATGTTGGCAGTTTCTTCAGACGTTTATCACTCTTTTTTATCTGAGCACGCATCAAGTGCTAAGATGCTTCGCTTGCTTCTTTGTTTCTCGCGGTGCTATTCGTCTCGCCTGGTTTTCTTGCAAGCAGAATCACCACATTTTCATTAAACATAATAAGTGGGAATTCCTGCCAGTGTTTCCTGCTTATTATTTCACAAGAGAAGCTCTCATATGTCTGCATAACTGGGGGAATCATCTCGAAGGCAAGGCTGAGAATTGACAGGGTAGCCAGCCGGTATTTACACTGGCTAATCTCCTTGTCTTTCTTTCCCTTTCTTTCTCTCACTCTACACTACGGCATGTCTCTGGACAAGAAAAGGCACCTGCACTGTGTGTAGTTGTAGAGAAATTTAAATTGAGGTCCTCTCGTCCTTCCGCATTGGCGTCTTCTCGTTCCTCTTGGCATTCAGCATCATTGAGCTACGCCAGGCTTCCCTAAACAAATTGAAGGAACTGCTCCGCTTTGAAGTCGAGGCACTTTCTTTACATCTAGTAGGACATCGCCTTTGTCTTTGCTGAAGTAACTATCAAAAATAAGCTGCTTCTCGAAGTGTCGCGCACATATTTTGTCCATTGCTTTAAGCGCTCGCTTATTTCAGGTTGACGCCACTGGTGCAGTAGAAGATCAGATGGCGAAGCGAAGAGCGAGAACTTTTCGCGTCCTTTGCCATAACCAGATTTACAGCCGGGAACAAAACACTATCCTGTTGCTCAGTCTCTTCGCGCACAAGTATCAAGATACCTTGTTCCGTCAGGCATGAATAAACATACTGCAGACATGGTAAACCAAGCGAGGAAGACGAAAATTTCGCACCTTCGCTTCCGCGCAGACGTAGAGGAGTAAAAAACAAGTGCTTCTGTTGTGCCTTTTTGTACAGCATCATTTATCGTGTGTTTCCTCTAAAGACATCTAAAAATGTTTCGTATGCGTGCATAAAAGCGCTACCGCGTGTTTATTGGCGCTCTTATTATTTGTGTGCATATATTTTTTATGTTTGATTGCTGTCAAATTGAGACGGCCGAGGGTCCACGTTTGTAGCAGACGACACGCTCTGCGGGTGCCATGCTGCCCGTTCTGCGCCGCCGTCGCCGCCGTCGCCGCCGGTCTCCGCCATTCAGCGCATGCGCACATGGAAGCAAGTTGTTGAGTGTTATCCACGCGCCTCGACAGATGGCGCTACGCGATGTATAATTTGCGTTGCACGGTTTGTCCCGAGCGAACGCGTCGAAGCGTGTGATGTATGAGGCGCGCACTGCAGCTGGACTCCTCTTTCGCGCTCCCTTAAGAACACTCGGCGCCATCTTGAGCAGCTGCCATAAAGCCTGCACATGACGTCCGAAATGCACGGCCAGTCGGTGCGTGCGAACGCCGAGAAACGCGTCATGCGACAACGGGGCTTCTCTCTCGCGTTTATTTCTGGACACGCTGCTCCATCTAGTGGCGCTGCCCAGAAGTCCATGCGTGGCCTCCGAGATGAGAAGCATGGCACGCCGATGCGTGCGTCTATGCCATTCCGTTGAAATGCGAAAGGTGTTACTTTGGACAAACGGGACGGTGCATGAACGAACGGCTTAAGGAGTATAACAGAGCTACAATGTTAGCAAAATGCCTTCAGATATAGCTATTCATTGCCATGCTGCTCGTGGGTGTATCCCCCTCTTTGATAAAACGCAAATAACGCAAACGATAAAAAAAAAAAAACAGTGGCGCAACCTGCAAATGCGTCGCGTGGCTGTCCTTGAGTAACTTTTGTGACTTGGTTTCGATTCTTTTCAGCATCGGATAAATTTAAGGAGGGTTCTTGGTCATTGTAGAGCGGCACATTCTGAGTGGCATTTACCTAGTTACCTAAGGTGGTGTCACAGACGCTCATTAAAGACCAGCACACACCTACTGGTACATACCCAGTCACCCAAGTTGGCATCAAAGAAGAGAGAGAGAAAGAAGTTTAATGATACGAAATGCAGAGAGGTCGGCCTGAGGTAAATTCCTCTAGCCAGCTACTCGGCGTTGGGGGAAGAGAAAGAGGGAAAGAAAGAGGGAAGAAAAAGATGCATGATGGGTGACGATTACGAGAGAAGGAGGATGTAAAGCATATGGCAAGCAATGTGGCATGCTCAAAGCCTACAGTCCAGGCCCGTCTGTGCAGAAGACTGGCACAGCTGCGTTGAATTTTCGGTGGTAGACTAAATTTCATAGCAGGGTCCAATCTCTGCATATATAGTCGTCTGTGTCGATTATCCGAATCGTCCCAGTGATTTTCTGTCGATTTTCGCATGACACTGAAGAGGAGGCACTGGGCGTCCGCTCTTGAAAAAGGGATTGCAAGCAGTGACTCTGGTTCTTCGAGTGCTTTCTTCGCTTCGGCATCGGCGAGTTCGTTGCCGAGTATACCACAGTGACTGAGAATCCACTGAAATGTGATGTGGTGGCCGTTTTCTTGCGCAAAAGTGTAGAGCTCGGCAGTTTGAAGAGCCAGCTCACTGTAAACGCTTTTGTTCAACACCACTCTAAGTAGTTGCAGAGCCAATTTTGCGTCACTGAACACTGTCCATACTTGAGGAGGCTGTCGCGAAATATATTGAACGGCCTCTGGTACATGAACAGTGACCCAAGTTGGCATGAAAGAAATTCATTGAAGGCCAGCACACGCCTACTTGTACTCACCCAGTGACCCAAGTTGTAATCAGAAAATCATTGAAGACCAGCACAGACCGAGTGACAAATACCCAGTGCTCCAGGTCAGTGCTCCAGGCCACTTAGCCTGTGCCGTCTTTCAATGAACCCCTCTAAAGCTAACTTCGGTTGCCGGGTATTTGACACTCGACATGCGCCAATCCTCAATGAACCTCTTTGACACCAACTTGGGTAACTGAATGTGCTCCGCTCCTTATCCAATGACAAAAAGAAATCTTTTAAAATATTTCTGGTTCTGGGCGAAATCGAACCAGCGTGACATATATTCAGACACTCGCGGACTTCGCGGCGACACGGCTACATGACGTTGCGTGAGAGAAAAGCTTGGCTACAGTTACACGCCTCCTGCGTGACGCTTTTCGGCGGTGGTAATCAGGTGTATCGATAGATTGAGTAATGTCAATCGCGGTAATGTGGACAGTCACCAAGAGATGGTTTCTGCCAGAACTTATTTTCTTTAGGCTGTAATTTTTTTTTACAAAAATTGTCTAAAGTTGTAAGATCTAAAATTGCAAGATTGCTATGTAAGCCCCACCTAATAAGGCATCTAAAGGTGAAGAAAATAGATGTGTAACACACCGCTCTGGAAAAGGTTGTTAATGTTTGAAAATATTTTGTTAAGTTCTCGTAAGCGGAAAAAATTACCCTATACATTTTTTGTGCCTTCAGATGCTCTAACACATGCAGTTTATTAAAGTGTAAAATCAGTCGTTGTTATGCATTTGTAAATTTCGCTCAATTTTTTTTAAACTTGCCAATTTTCGGCAATTCTTGTAAAATAATTTAAGCACATAGATGAAAATCGTGCATTTTACAGTCGGTAGATTACAGCTTTCTGTCCTAAATTCAACAAAATTTATTGGAGTTCATTCAGAGGTTGTATAATTGAGAGCACTAACGCGTTTTTCGTGTACTTGAATAAGGTTATCGAAGCTAGCCCAGAGCTCTAGCTTTCTTAAAATGGTTTTCAGAGGGCAAAATTGGCGCATGTTTGACATGATTAAAAATGGCAAGGAAAGAAAATCAGAGGCGGAACGGAAGAAAAGGGTACACATGAGAATAAAGCTTCCTCTTGCGACGGGATTCCCAGATTTAAAGACATGTGGCGAAGCAGACAAAGTACTGAAGTGATTGGAGTTTGCTATAGGAGCTGCCTTCGTGATTCGATGCTTGCGGAATAGGCTGATAATGTTGCGAACAATGAATACGATGATCATCCGTGGAAACGTAGACCGTGCGCATAGCATACCTGAATAACTCAAGCAGAATAGGTGAATATTTGTCACCGCCCCGTTTCAAAGGGGATGCAAATAAATGATCATTATAAGCATCATCATTGAAGTGCCAGAGAGCAGTCCGCCTGCATCACGCCTCATACATCATGAATTTCGGTGGTGACAATGCGGTTTGTCCTTACACTGATTGAATGCTAATTGCAGTAACGTCGAGGTTCATCGTGGGATGGGCAATGCCGGAATTTAGTTTTTGTTTGGTTTTGTTCTTTCTCTCAGCGACCAAGAGTCATCAAACCGGGCATGCTTTCTGTGCTTCCTGTGCTTGTTGCTGATACTGTTATTCCTCTGCTTCCTGGCACTGGTCGTGTACATCAGCGCAGGTGCGTATCATGTCGGGTTACTACACGCTACCACATTTTCTGCTAATGCTGGATTCACACCATGGCACGGATAGCCCGTTCAGTTTTTGGACTAGCATGGCATGGCTCAGTGCCTCTGAATGCTCTGATGCTCTGAAATCTTTATTTATGAAACTTGTTCATCGGCACTTCTATCTCTCAATTTAAATGCTCACTACTCAATGCGTCCCGCTGTTTCTACCAAGCCTAGATAACGTAATTGAAGCCGTTGTCGGTCACCTACCTAAACATTGCTTTTGTCTTAACTGTTACACGTCAAAGAAATCTCCTTTTATCGCGTTAGCAATTGTGCGAACACTCCAGGCGAATTTTCTCCGGTGTCGTCATAGTGGGCGTCGCCGTGATGTTCCATATACAGTTAAAGTGCGTTGGAATTCCATAGCGTCCCACGTGCCGTTTGCTCTGGCTGCGCGGGCAAGCGTGTAAGGGTGTGCCGATAAGGATGCTGGGTTGATGCGCGGCGTCATCGCGCGCGCACCAGGAAAAGGGAAGCGTCAGGTAGCGTGATAAAGCGCGTGCCAGGGGTGTGGCGCGCGCCATATAATGGAGGTAATCTCCCGTCGGGACAAAAGCTGGGTGAGCCGAGATATGTGTTGACTGTATGCGCGCTGTCTTGGAGCGCGCCTAGGCCTGAAGGTCCCGTAATTTCAAGTTTCGGCGATGCGCTGAAAATAGAGGCAGCAGAAGTGTCCACTCATCATCACGCTCTACATCACGCCAGCGTTGCGACAGCATGTGTTCGTGGTCCACGAGTGACATGGGTTCATGTTTACCTAAGCGCACGTAACACAATGGCTGCTAATTCAATTAATAACTGAATGTTTAGTGCAATTATACGGCAGATAAAACTCGTACCTCACTTCGTACAGTTGAACATTTGCTATTGCTCTCAAGGCTTTGCGTTTCGGGCAATACTGCGATGTACATATTATTTATTAACCGAGAGGTACATAAACAAGTAGGAGAGTGTCGCATCTAGACATTCAAACCACTTGCTTTAGGGAACGGTAAAAAAGGAAAAAGAGACAAAGAGTGAAACATAAAGAACAGACATTGCAGGTGGCGAAGATGGCTTCGATCACAACACCTAGGTCTGGTAGAAACGGCATTTCACTTAGTGGAGAGCATATAGAAAAGGATACAAGTATCGATGAATAATTTTTTAGAACTAAAGAATAGGCACGGCTTTACAGCCATCATTATTGACCAGGAAAACAAATGCAATACATGCTTACGGCAAGCACAGCAAAAATCGAGACTACAGCTAGAGGAGATAGCTATTGCGCTAACAGTATCACAGACTGAAGCGGACGTTATAGTTAGTGACCGCTAGGCAGCAGTACGAAATTTCGCTAACGGCAGAATCTCTCCGCAAGCAGTACGAATCCTGATGGAAGATAACAAAAGTCAAGAAAGGAATGTTTAACCAGCTCACACCTCCACCGCGCCAGGAGAGAGCAATAATAAAAAGACTGCGCTTGACATGCCTCGAGGGCTTACGAACCGAGCGACGGCCGATAATAACGACGGTACCTTAGCGACTTCCGAGAACGAGGTTGGAGAAGAGCGGGAAATGGAGGAACGTACGACCAGATTTATTGACATCACACAACACTACAAATTGCAAAGAAGCGTTTACCAAACATCTCACCGAAAGCTCAGCAAAAAGCACTCTGTCGAATGGCGGCAGTTACAGAAAAAAGCTTATCCGAACCCGGCGATCTCACACCTCATTTATCCCTACATTTCAAGGCAGTTAAACGCAAGAACTGTGGTTCTAGAGTTACTCTGGAACATATACTTTGGGAATGTCGAGGCAGAACAAATAATAATGGGGATGCAGCCTCTTGCGATCGCCTCCGCGCGTGCTGGGAGAGTCTGTTGCTCAGCTCTTCCCTTGAAGATCAACTTTGGGTGGTCCAGCGGACCGACGAAGCCGCCAGGACTCAAGAAATCCTAGCCGTCACCAAGGCGGGACATTTTGCGCGTCGCACAAACTCGCAAGAACTTTCGATAAAATTATTTGATTGACTGAAAGATTTCAGAGCAACAGCCGTTAGGATTTATTTTGCCCTTGTACATGGGAAAGGAGAGGAAATTGTTTTGGCTAGCATGCAGTTCAAGGAATCGGATGAGGTTTGTGGAATTGGAAGGAGTGCGGACGCCTAATTCTCGGGTGATGATTTCTAACGCTTGCTATCGCGACAAGTCTGAAAAATGGAGCCACGTTTCGCTCCTAGGCTCTAAAATTGAAACAAATTACCCTTTAGCCGTCTGCTGTCAGCCATACTTCGTGAAGGCGTTCTTCGTAATCATTGAAACCTATGCTACAGTCGATTTATCCTATAAATTTGATGTCTACGCACCAATAATAGAAAAATGTTAATGCACACCGACTGCAACAAATAAAATTACACTGAAGCCGTCTATATTTAAAATTTTATTTCAAATACTCTGAAAATCTCAGTTTTTCTTATCTAACCTCAGTCTTACAGCCGTATAATTCAGTCATAGAAAATATATTCTAGATTACAAAACTATTAATGGTACCTAACTAAGTCTTCCTAAGAGGACACAATTTATGTGTTATACGCCGCTTTGCAATATATGAATGATTTATTTGCAAGTAGGATTTTCGCAAAACATACGTAAACAGAGTAGCTTTTTGCGTAAGGTGTAAACTCGTGTGGTAAATTCATCCCCTTGAGCCGCTTTAGGAGATAAGGGTTGCAGAACTGCGATATCTATATTTTAGTGCACAGTTACGTACTTGTAAAATTCAGGCTGCTACTTTTTATTGCCGACTTTCACAATTTTCGTAAAACAGTGTGATGTCATAAAAGAAAATTATGCTTCGTAATGTTTATTTTGCTTTACTCGCACTTGGACGAAAGGACAACTTGCCGCAGGTAGCTCACATCATCGGCGAACGTGTGCGTTTCTTTACCAATTCAGCTACTACGGCGACCATACTCTTGGTGGTATTTCACAAGAATAGCCCAGATGTGTTAGCCAGCACCTCTCATGGCGTAAGCAGCGGATATGGCACGCCCTTTTAACAGAAGGTGTCACGCATATGGGATCTTAGAAAGTGGGTACCTCGCCAGTAAATCCTCGGATACCGCTTCATGGCATCAAAACTGCCACGCCGCTAGGTCCTCGCATTGCGACGAGCAAGAATAAGGCGAACCGAGAAGCTCGGTCTTTCCTTGTTACATAAGTTAGCTTTTCTTAGCTGGTAAAGCACCCCATGCGTATTGCAGAAGCTGTTGGGTCGGTTCCAACCTGCGGAAAGTTATCCTTTCGCCCACTTTCATCTTCCCTTTACCCGGATATTCCTACATTTCAATAAAAAGTATGATTTTTGACTTATCTGGCTACAGTGTCTGTTTTCTTCCTATAGATATGGCTAACAAACATTCGAGTTCCTCGGATACCCTTGTTCTTACCTAGCTATGCGGTGTGTTATTCGTAGTTCATTGTTTTGTAGCCCACTGTATTGGCGTCAAAAAAAAGAAAGATAGTGGTAGATGGGATTACCTGAAGCTAATCTCAGCAGTTACCACGAGAGAAAGGGCAAATACAACGCAGTATTTCATTATTGCATGTTGGTTCAATTTTCAAGTTTTTAATGCACGTAGGGACGACGGAAGCATCAAGGAAGCCAACGGAGACTCCTACCACAACAACCACAACCACAACAGCCACCACGACAACTACCATAACCACCAGAACTACCAGATCTACCACAAAAACCACCACCACAAGCCCCACAGCCACCACAACAACCACCACAACAACCACAACAACTACCACGTCCACCACAACCACCACAACAACCACCACAACTACAAGTACAACCTCCACAACAACCACCACAACTACTACGACAACGACGACAACTACCCTAAAACCCACGCCGATATTACCAACCACGCCTGTGGTCACAACGCCAAGGGGTAAGTAACGATGTTGTATGTAATCAATTTATGAGTTTTATGGAATTTGGCAAGGCTAGAATAGTTGCTTCCACACTGGTTGTAACGATAAATAGCATACAAAATCTTGCAATGCTTTTTTGACAGAAAAACACCTCAAATGCATGATTATCAACTGGAGGATTTCTTTTCGAACACAGAAAGTAAAAAAATAAGGGTATTTAACAGTCAACGTGTCTATGCACGATCTCACCATCAAAACTCGCATTCTCTGTCAAATCTTGGAACTACACATGCCCACTTTAAGCCAACCAGTAACGGTGGCGTTTTCTTCTTCCGATATACAAACTGCACAGTAGAAGGGGCTTCTGACAGAATTTCGAATATTCTAAAGAATCACAACATTCTTACATGGCATTTGCATTCCAGTGGCTAATTTTACTTTCCGAAGAGGAAAGATATTTGATATTCCATTCGACTCATTCATCGGATGCCGCATTTTTCACATAATCCTAAGTTATTGGAGTACCAACCCATTTAAAAAAAAATTAAACTGCCATATTTTATTTAATGCTGCAAGGACCTTACATATTCGACTGCTCATCCGAAGTCAGTGTTTTTACAAACATTCTTTGGCTATTTGATGAAAATATTGCGCAGAAACCATCGACGACGATTGCCAATGTAATTGAATAGTTTTAAGGAACGAACGAACGAACGAACGAACGAGTACGTACGTACGTCTTCCTTGCCGAGTCTGACCATCAACCACCGAGTGTGGACCGAACATGAACACGGGCAAAAGATGCAAACAATACAATTCGCTTTAGGATTTCTCTATTCGAACACCCCTTCAGACAAACTTCCGCACTCCCTCTAAAACCATCCATTGACCAACTTTCAGTCCTGCCTCCGAAGCTGACGTACCCGCTCGTTTGCACGGTCAGCACCCTCTACCGGAAGTCGATGGCGCTTCCCAGCGACGGAGTGTGCGATTTCCTCTTCTACGACTCGCTGTACAAGGATAACATGAACATTTTTACGGAACCACTGACTGACGACCTGTACGACTTCCTGAAACGTGCCGCTCAGCACAAAACAACAGAATTCGGCCTGTCCTTCGATTCCGAGTAAGCGAAACGTGGCGGCTGAGAAAGATTCGTGCCATTTCATAAAGGGTGGGCTAGCCCAGTCAGCCACGTTCAAAGCCTTTTGTCGTATCCCCGACGCATTTATGTAAGAAGGAATGTCTTGAATAAATGAATCAAGAAAGAAATGAAGATATTGCGTGTTTTAAAAGTTTGCATGGAATGCTTAGTTAATGAGATGGGCTGGTAGCTTTCAGGAAAATGCGCATTACCTGATTTAAGGCCTGGCAGCAGCTTCTTCGTTTCCCAGTCTACAAGAAGCGATGAGCACTGTAATGACTGAATAAACAGTTAATAGAACAAAAATATAGTGCCATACATTTTAGCATTTTTGAAATAATATGGTGAAGACCTGCAGAAGAGGAAATCCTTTGATTATCAAACTGCTGGTATCAAACCAGTCAACTTATATGAAATCCATAGTATGGAACAAGAAATTAATTGTTTTTGGTAAATCGGCGCAATTATTAAGACGACGAAATGAGGTAAACACGCCATTTAACATAATAGAACAAAGGTTTTCTTCAACATCACTGCCATTAACGTGAAGTAAATTAATAGAGTCAGCTTTCTTATCGTTAACAACACTCGAGTAATTTGCGTGGATTAGTTAAGAGCGATGGCAGTGTAACATTAAAATAAGTTTCTTAACATCGCTAGTGGCATAAAGGTACGCGGCTTCCACACGATGTTGAGCATCCCATCAATCAGCACGATTAGTTTGTTTGGCACGACGGCAAAGAGATTTCCTTTCGTTGCGTAGTCCATTAAGGGAATTATGAAAATTAGTGCAGGCGTAAGTTACAATCAATCTGTCTTCGAAGTAAATGCCGGTTCATCAAATGGAGCAACTTGTTTTTGTAGAGCTATCACTTTTATTCGACAGAGCGTTCATCAAATTTAGTAATGCAGTCGATGATGAACGTTTCCAGTTCACAAGTAACTGAGGTTATGTCAGTGCTGTTGCAGTCAACGACAACTTTAGATCTTCTTGGGCAAGATGCGCGCATATTCAACGCAAAATAATATTCAAGGGGTCAGCTTAATCCTTGGACGTAACGCAGTTTCAAAACGAAGTAGGGCACAGTGGTGAAAATAAGGTCTAGGATGTTAGACTACGTCGAAGTTGTACGGGTGGGTTCTTGTACTAACTGTGACAGGTATAAAATCCGAGCAGAGAATCAGAAATTGCGCATCCTCGGATGAGATTTTTGCCGCGGCAGAAAAACCAAAATCACTTGCCCACAACACATCAGGAAAATAAAGTCCCCCAGCAGAAACAAAGTGGACGTTAGATGCCGAACTTGTAGCTTGTTTAGAACATGATTTGAATCATAGAAGAAAGTTTTGGTGCGTTTGGGGGTCTACATAATGCGCAAGGAATGCAGTTGTCCAAAGTTCTTGAAACTTGATAACTTCAGCGCCTTGTCTTGTCTCCTCATTTTCGCGTGCTGTTTGCGCTAAGGTATATTTACGAATACTGGCTTCGCTGCTGGGTGACGTAAGCAGAACCTCGCCTTCAGGGGCGTGGCCTTGCACTCGCGCCAGCTACAGTGGTCTAGAAGCTTTCCTAGTGGGCTCACTGGCCCATCCTTCCTATGCTCTCCACTGACGCGGCCGCTGTCGCCTGCCAATGTGCCCGCTTGAGGCGCTGCAGCAGCTTCCCCCTGAACTCGCCCGTCCGCCCACCCGTTTCGCTGTCTCGCGTGCGGGTCGTTCTTTGTTCCATGCAGCAGTGGTGGTTGGTTGGCTGCGGACTTCATTGCTTGATGGCGGATTCATTTCCGTTTAGTGCCTGCAGTCTCTGCTTGTCACCCACCTTACGGACGTGTGTCCAGGGTAGGCGGAAAATGCCTAACCGTCGCCGCCACTATTGTTTCGAGCACGAGTGCCGTACGAGGTACAGCCGCGTGATAGAGGCACCGAAGGCATCCTTATTCAATATTCTGTGAGATGAAGAACGAAGAAAGAAGTGGGAATGGAACTTTCATCGTGCAGATAAAATATTGGATGAAACATGCTCGGTCTACGAGCTACATTTCAAGCAGCGATATACAGGGTGTCCCAACTATGACGCACCAAGATTTAAAAGTATGCAAATGTCACTTAGCTGGACAGAACCAAGGTTATGCTGTTTGCCGTCGTTTGGAGATCCTCAGATTATTTCTTGCATTCCGTCTAATTAGATAATAAGTGTTTTTCGATTAGGCAACTTCTCAAATTGTATAATTAGATGAAATGTGTCAGAAAACTGCAGAGAAAAAAAAGCTCCTGATATAGCTTTCTGTTCCTTAATACATGCTACATAAAAGTGTTTTTCCGAGCGTGAATGAAGCCTGCGAATACAGGAAAAGTGCCTCGAGCGGCCAATCGCGCGGCAATTAGTGTGTATTCTCGGGCTTCTTTTAAGCTCAGACAAACACTTTATGTAGCACATATTGATCAACAGAAAGCTGTATCGGGAGTTTTGCATGTTGCTTCACAATTATCTGATTGACACTTGTCGTGTAATTATAATCATAGAATTATAATCTCACTTTTTTACCCTACAAATAATTGTCCGGTTGGCAGTGCAGAAACCGGTAGTTTACTTTCGAAGTGAAATGGTAAAAGCAACGCCACCCGCTCTGCCGCCGCCGTGTCCCGGAGCGAAGCATCAAGAGGTACGTCTTGTTGCGCCCCTGTCGGCAGGCAACATGAAGCACATCAGCCAGCGCCCTCCTCTGAGCCCACTACGAAGCCTTCTAGTACACTGTACTCCAGCCTCCTAGTTTCGGTTTCGCGCCCTCTCTTAGCCGAAATCCATCGAGCCACAGTTTCACGGGTAATCGCATTTTTACAGACCCAAAAGTTTATATGGCTTGCATGCAGTATTTGCTTCAATTTCCCAAATACTACGATGCCACTGAAACTAAACGATTAAAATATATCATTGATTTTCCTAATTAGTGACTCATTACCACGTATCACCTACCACCCCGTGGTCGGCACCACTCACGGCAAGTCTCCGAACGAACGGTTCATTTAATAGAGAACGCCTATTTTTATATATTACTTATAGCGTTCATAGAAACACCCGTTATATAAATATGTGTAAAGATATTATATAACCTGCATTGCGTCATAGTGGCACATAGCGATTATGAACGATTGGCCAGAAATTAGCGTTTACCCAGTGGCACATACAGAATGCACCAAGAGTGAGGTAGAAGAGATATAGGAAATTTAGGAAAATCAAGAAGCCTTTTAGTACAATGCGGCCCTTACAATAAGGGGTTCATGTTTTATAGACAGTACTGTAAACCCACATTATATTTACAGATTTCATAACCGTATAGAATGACTCATCCCGCAGAACACAGGTAGACTCACCGACGCTGTTTTTTGGGTAAATTCCGGTATGTACGATCGGTTTGGAGTGTACTATTTGGCGTGATACCAGTGACCGACCGAATGAAGGGAGATCGTGGGAAGCTAGGGGAAAAATAGAAGGAACAGGTATTTCATTAAGGACCATGGTTTCTATCAATTGTTGTTTCACGTGCCATCCAGGAATCAGTTTTTTCAAAGCGACTACGACACATCAGCGTTCCAATCCTTGGTGGCCGACGTCGCCAATGAAGGCGTGTTGCACTTGGGCATTCTGAACATGCTCAACGACACCACGGACAATGCGACCATGGACCAGGCACTGAAGATATTGCTGGTAAATCCGTTTCACCACTTAAACAGCGATAAATATGTAAATGACTTTTCTAGCGCTTAAATCTAGGGCTGCGCAAATAGGGATTTCCGAGACCAAATCGAACACGAACCGAATAGTGCCTGGTGGCCAATTTAATCGAATATCCAATATTTTTTAACAATGCTCGAATTATGAGCAGCCGATTTCGAAGTTATTTAAAACAGTGTCCGTATATTGGTATATTCAGAACATTGCAAATTATGTAGCTTTGTCAATTAAAGACACAAATTGCGCATCAGGAACAAATACGCCAGTTCCGGCGCGAACTCGGTACTCTTGGGCGAGTGCGAATGAGCGCGGTTTTTCGTGAGCCTCTGGCTCTTTGAGCGACGTATAGCGTGCCGCAGAGCGTAACTTCTCGGGTTTTATTTCTCCAATGGCAGCCAAGATTAAATTTCTTTCACTCTTGCTCCAAATTTATTTGCGCATAGTTAACGAGTTTACCTATCGTAAGGCCTTTCGAGAAATAATAGTGTACACAAATAGTGACTATTCCATTCAAAGACCGAATCAAATTGGACAATATTCGATTTGTTATTGGAAAGGTTCAACTATACGCACGCGCATACTTTATTTAATGCACACCTCGACTCGAGTGCGTATGCTAGCGCAGCCAAATGATTTCAGTTGTCATTTCGTTTAAGAAGAAGTACTTTTTTATTTTAATCAATCAATTACATCTTCTTCGTTTAGTAACCATAGCTTCTATGCAGTAATCATTGCCTCTCAGACGCTGGATGCCATGCAGCGAAGTTTGTCGGGACTACGAGTTGTTAGACCACGAGCTCATCTTCAAGTAGACGGAGTCATGTTTTTTGATGATTGTTTCAAATGGGAATCAAGAATGGATCTCGGTGACCATGTAGCAAAATCGGAAAACGAGTTTCTTGACGATATCATCCTGAAGGTAATGCAGGAATGTTTCTCGGCATTATAAAAGAAATGTTGTCAGCTATTGTTTCATAAGTCATTATTCAAGATTCCTTGCATGGAATCGTTGCTACAATTCGCAGAAACATTGAAACTAGTAAATACAACACAGTCCTTTCTGAAAGTGAATAGAATAAGTGCACTGTGTCTTCAAGACTGAAATATTTCGCGATAAGAAGCTGATATATACATTAAGCACACATTCACGCATAAAAATAATGTACACGCTTTTATCGATTATCTCAGCTGCAATCGTCCAAGAGTGGACCATGCTGTACACTCAGCGTAATGCCTATAGAATGATTACGCAAAAAACATTGTCAGTGGTTCTTGCACAACAACTATTGATAGCTAAGTGCTATGGTTACAAAGAAAAAATGAAACAAAGCAAGGACAGACGCCGTCCAAACTAAAACACTATCGAAATGGTAATAGTCTGCAATTGCCCGACATAGGGTGTGACAGTATGAATGAGTTAGTCAATGAATGAATGAATAGACCTTTATTGGAAGCAGTGACTTCTCAGTCGAGCTGGGAGGGTCCCTTATTCCAGGAACCCTCACGCTTGGATCGGCTGCCGGGCCCGGGCGACCAGTTCGAGCTGGTCGACCAGGTCCGGCTTGCAGATCGCAGCCTCCCACGTTTCAGTGAGGAGGTTTGGGTCTGCGTCTGCTGCTGCTGGTTGTGTCGCTCTGATGCTTGCTAGGGTGTTCTTGCATTGCAGCAGAAGGTGCGCCTAGGTGTTCGGCATATTGCAGTGTGGATAGGTGTAGCTGTATAGCGTCGGTTGGAAATGATGCAGTAAGCTTTCGTGGTTAAGGTTAGGGTATACCTTACGCCAAAGTCGATAGTGCTGCAGTTGTGCTTGGTAAGTTAGCGGTGTAGCGCCGACCTTAGCGTTCCCGCATCCCATCCTACGACGGACCGTACCGTGTCCTCCACAAGACGCAGAAGTCCGCCACAATCCTATTGAATGGTCGCGAAGAAGTCATTTCGTTAGCCGTTAATCGACGCCCCTATGCGGGGACGCTAAGGTCGGCGCTACAGCGGTATTGTTCCCGTTTCCTCCGCTGATTTAGGTGGGTGGGACATGTATATAAACTATGCGGGAAGGCCCGATTGACGCTTGCGCGGGCCGCGGTGTGTGCCGCTTCATTTCCTTCGAGTC
Source organism: Dermacentor silvarum (assembly GCF_013339745.2). Lineage (NCBI taxonomy): Eukaryota > Metazoa > Arthropoda > Arachnida > Ixodida > Ixodidae > Dermacentor > Dermacentor silvarum. The sequence goes on from NC_051164.1 coordinate 34,280,026, forward strand.
CATCGTGTCCTGGAACCCACATGATGCAGGTGTAGGGGGGAGGAGTGTCGCCAAGTTTAAGTATGTTGAACGCTTTGATGACGATCCTGCCTTTCACTGCAATGGCGTGCCGCTGTTTGAGAGTCGGTGAAAACCACTATGGCATCCTCGCTTGTAAGGGTGGCGGGTGCTGTAGCGGCCTCCTCAGCTGTGGCCACGCGTTTGGCGAGAATGGTCGCCAACCGCAGTGCCGTCCCGCTATAGTCTGTGACGCTGATGGCGAAAGCCAAACGGCCCGGATACTTAGCTGCGTCCACGTAGCGCGCCTGCGGGTCATTACGGTGATTGTGTCTGATCACGTTTACCTTGGCGAGCCGTATGCATCGACGGTGTTCTGGATGCATGTTCCGAGGAATCTGATGAACTTGTAGACATTCTCGGAGCTTCGACGTGATCTTTTCCTTACGTTCGCCATCAAGATCTAGATTGGTTGCATATCCTGCACGTCGGAGGACTGCTCGGCCTGTGGTTGTGAGCTTAAGTGTCTCGATCTGGATGATGAGGTGCGCTTCCGTGAGTTCTTCCCAGGAATTGTGAACTCCCATGCGAAGCAATCGTTCAGTGCACGCGGTTCTCGGCAGTGCTAGGGCGAGCTCCGTGGCCTTTCGTATTAGGAGGTTTAGCTTTTGTTTCTCGGCTGTCCTGAGGTTGAGGTAAGGAGCTCCGTATGTAACCGTGGCTGTAAAGGAAGGCTTGGACCATTCGCAAGGTGTCGTGCTCTTTGAGGCCATTGCGGCGATTGGCCACCCGTCGTATGAGATGAGTAAGCTGTGCCACGGTGTTCTGTAGCCTGGGGAGTGTGGCGGAGCCGTAGCCGTCCTTGTGTACATGGAATCCGAGGATTCGAAGCGAGTTCACCTTCGGTATCGGGACTCACTGAAGGGGGACTTGTGGGTCCGGTGCGTCGTGGCTTGGGGGCTGGCAGCGGGTTCAACACGGTTTAACAGTGAACCTTGCGTAAAGAAGTTCAATGGCCCGCACACAATAGCTAAATTGTTCACAATTGCTCCTGCATCGTTTAAAATTCTTCACAATGTTAAACATGGCTCAATGTTGAACGACGTTGAACAATTCTTCATGAATAAGGCTCTCGTGTGTGTTCAATGCTGAATGACAATGTTAAAGAAGGATCATTGTTGTATAATGTTTTACAATTCCGGGGGGGGGGGGGGGTGAACCAATTTTTTTTCAACCTCCTTGGGGTGAACGCGGCTACCGGGTCTAACGTACTTTTGCAGCCATTTCTGGCTCGAAGTATTTCTGCCCATCCAAATTTCGGCTTCAGTACATTTTCCTGCTTGGGTAAAATTATGAAAGGAGCACTGCGGCAAAACGAATGACTAACTTATTCTTCGGTGAGTTTTGTCAAGTTTACGGAAGTGGACTGCATGTGAATGCTCTCAGCAGGAGCGTCACTATTTCATGTCTTTACGATACTTGCAATGCACCAAAACAGCAACTTGAAATATATGACGCATGTAAAACATTGTGAAGAAACCATGAAAGAAGTCCAAGCGCTACATGACGACATACTGAGACCAGGAGCAAGCAAAAATCCAGCTGTCTGCCTTCCAACTCGTTTCACTAAATCTGCCTAAACTGGATTCACACCACGGATCAAATTCCGGGGATGAGCATGATGTGGCTGAGCCGCACCCAACTGCGCTGGCAGTAGAGCTTATCTGCTTTGCCCTTGTGTGCGGCGTGATTGTGTGCGGCACTGATTCACGTGACGCTAACACATGGAGTTCGGCCCGTGGTGTGAATTCAGCTTTACACGCATCATTCAAGCTTCCAGCCAAGGCCCAATGAAAAGTGTTTCAAGATGTTTGCGGTATATTTTAAATGCCATATGCGCTATCTTGGCGTGCACAATTGTGCACACAGTGACCAGAAAGCGATAATATTTTTTCACTTTGGTCAGCGTCTGTGCCGCTTCTTTTTACATCATTGTTCCCTACCGGACAATATTTAGCCACTCGCGCGGCTGTTTTTTGTCACTAACTTTTTGGTGAGCGTTATTTCTCGATAACAGTATGCGCCTCTTATGCTTCCCTATGACGACAGAAGTTCGAACAGTACATGGCGCCGAATAGAACGGCGGCACGGTACCCCATCACGGCGTTGGGTTTGAGCGTGGATGTGCCCAAAGTATTCAACTGGTACAGGGAAAGGTTCCAGTAAGTTGTGTCGTGATCTCTCTCTTCTTTGTTAAATTCGTCATTGACTTAATTTTAAGATGCATTAAAGCATCGCGCATGTGGAGAGCTTTTCGATTTAAAGTACAAGACTTGCAGCCATTTGTGCATCACAACTGCAGTCATCTCGATGAGGTCTCCATGGGACTTTTCTAGCACTTTGACTTATACTCGTAACTGCTGTTGTGCCTGCGGTCTGGCTCGCTAATTTTGTATGTTTAACTTATATAAGGTTTGATATTATTCTAGGGTGCCTGAAGTAGAGATTGAAAGTTCGCCCCTCTTTATCTGCTGTGATGTTGACGTTGCCTGTTACCTTTATTAATAACATCGATAGGAAAATACACTGGTTCTCATAAATGTAGTTTGCTGTTTTAAGATATACATAAAGTTTAGCTCGCCCTAAGCAGTTGAATAGTGATCATCTATTGAATTGTGCCAATTAGAATTTCTTTTGTGCAGCACTCCCTAAGTCCTTTTGGTGACTGCCGCAATCCGTCGCAGGAATCTCAAAGTGCATCGGGAGAAATTTATGTGTATAAAGAAAGCGTGCACACGGCACCTGCAGCGGATTCTAACTTTGGTACGAGGTGGTGTCCGATGACTATCAACGAACCAGACAAATAGAAGAGGATATATCTGGTAGTCTAGTATACGGATACTTTCGCAAGGTGCACAAAGACAAAGAGTGAATTTCTGACGCCACTGACGCCGTCACCGTGAGGTTCCGTGTAAAGCTCAATGGCGATAAAATCGTCGCCGCGCGCCGTACGCCGTGTGTACGAGTGAAAGCGCAAAAGTGTGAGCCGGCAATCGAGGCTCAATGTAGCGCACGCGACGGAGGAAGGCCGGCCGGAAGCGTGCGGTCTTCTTTCGCGCGCGAAGCACGGGCGCGAGGCGACGCCGAGGGAGACGGAAGGGGCGGGGTTGTGTTTTGCTGAAAATTGAAAAGTGTTCAAGCATGATTGAGCTGAAAATTGAAAAGTGTTCAAGCATGATTGAAATGGAACAAGGTTAAGGGGGTGAGTGCTTCGAGTTGCACGCGCAGGACACTTCACAAATGAAACCGGTGCCGCAATAACCGACGACCCGTGTATGATTTTATGCAAAGTGATTTATGCTTATTAGCGCAGGCCTGTTCTTGTAAATCTTGGCGCCGGCATCCTTGGCAGATGATAGGTCTGTCCTTCTATCACGTTATCTATCAAGAAAGGGGTCAGGCAAGGAGACACAATTACTTCAATGCTATTCACTGCATGCTTAAAAGAAGTATTCAAGCTCTTATACTGGGAAGGTTTAGGAGTGAGGATCAACGGCGAATATCTCAGCAACCTTCTGTTTGCAGATGACATTGTCTTGTTCAGCAACAATGGGGATGAATTATAAGAAATCATTGAGGACCTTAAACGAGAAAGTGTGAGAGTGGGCTTGAAAATTATTATGCAGAAAACAAAGGTAATGTTCAATGCCCTGGCAAGGAAACAAGAATTCAGGAGCGCCAGTTAGGCTCTAGAGTCTCTAAAGGAGTACGTTTGTCTATGTCAAATACTCACAGGGGACCCTGATCACGAGAACATAAAATTTGGTTGGAGTGCAATCGGCAGGCATCACAAAATCCTGAATCGGAGCTAACCCTTGTCGTTGAAAAGCAAAGTATACAGTCATTGCATTCTACCCGTGCTGACATATGGGGCAGAAACTTGGAGATTAAGACAGAAGCTCGAGAACAAGTTAACGACCGCAAAAAGACCAATGGAACGAAAAATGTTTGGCCTAAGGCAGACAGGAAGAGAGCGGTGCGGATCAGAGCAAACGGGGATAGCCGATATTCTAGTTGACATTAAGAGGAAAAAATAGAGCTGGGCAGGCCATGTAATTCGTAGGGTGGATAACCGGAGGACCATTAGAGTTACCGAGTGGATACCAAGAGAAGGGAAGCGCTGTCTAGGACGGCAAAAAACTAGGTAGGGTAATGAAGTTAGGAAATTTTCAGGCGCAAGTTGGGATCAGTTTGCACAAGACAGTGGTAATTGAAGATCACTGGGAGAGGCCTTCGTCCTGCACTGGAAATAAATATAGGCTTAGGATGATGATGATGACGCAGCGAGATTGTTTTCTCCCGCATTTACGGGTCGATTTTCCAAGGGTGGGATACTGTTACTCACCGGGTACAAGTCCAGCGCTTCCAAAGTAGATTTAAATGAGACTCTACTTTGTTCGTTGCCTCGATCATGCTCGTTGGCAGCAACTACCCGTTGTTTTCACATGGAGGGGTCGAGGGGGTCTCCTATCATAGAATCAGTTTTCACTCCGAAATTCGTTGCGATGTCCTATGGGAGCTGTTGCAAAGTTTCACAGATTTATTTATTTGTAGTTCTGGAAACATGTAATTATTTTTTCATTGGCGGGCACTAAGCTTCAATACACTTGACAACTTCGGCGTATTTCTGTGTTTGCTCTCAAGCTTGAAGGCGTAAATTATTATATAGCCTATTTCCCGGCTACATGCAGAAGAAGGGCGACCTTTTCGCCGTCGGACTTAGAGTTGAATCCAGCGGTCTGAAGGTAAAAGTCCACTTTCTGTCTGAATATCTGCCAGTTTTCAGTGACGCTGCCAGTGAAGCTCAGCTCCGAAGATGGCTTGAGGCTTTCCATTTTAGATGTGATTGGCACTGTATCCAGCTGCCGACCGCGATATGCATCGCGTGGCACTCGCCCTAGTGCTAGAGCTGAAGGACACGCAGTGCTGTGCCACGAAGGAAGTGTTTTTATTGACTCAGGCGCGCTCTAATAAACCATGCCCTGGCATTGTTGTCAGATGATACAACCTAGTTGGTCAGACGCGGTTTTCGCGAATGAATAAAACAGTTTTGTTTAGTAATATCATAATACTTTATGGTTTGAACCACACTTGTGTCGAGCGGACGGCTGCGGTTTGCACGAGCGTCCAAAGCAGTGATAGCTAGACATGTTTACTTGTTCTACGGCGCAGGACTGGGGCTGCGGCATGACCACGGACAGTCTTTTTGCATCGTTAGGCCGTGTTTTTTTTTTTTTATCGCGTAAGATGGCGATAACAAAATCGGCCGATTGACTACTGTCGACACACGGGATTCTTAAGCCGTAGAAGCCAAAAGAGGATGATTTTTTTTCTTGCCCGGCCCGTCCTCTACGACGTACTTACCCGTTTGACAAAAATTATGTCGTTTCGAATAGGCAACCCGTTCTTCTTATGCCATCTGTTTTGGGTTTTACTGATTTGCAGAGCAAAGAGGCAAAGCCGAAGCACCAAACCATGCATCATGTTCGTTTGCAAACGGCAATGATCGCTCTATTGAGCATGATCATCCTCATACTGGAAACTAAGGTAGACATAGCATGGGAGACTCGAAATTCACGAGAATGGTGCTGGAGGCTGATGCAGATATAGCGATCGGCGCTTAGACGTTTCGCGGTAGCATTGGGTTGGCCGGGCGCGAACACTCTTAATGTCTCAGTTCCCACGCCACGCGAACAGACAGTGTGGCATTTTCGAATTCATGCTGGCAATCCACACGCGACGCTGCTCTTCGCCGAGTGGAAACCGACACAGCCAAAATAGCTGACAACACATACACACACCGCGGCTGCAGCGCATGTTTTCGCAAACAACAAACAATTTCGCACACTGTACGTACTGCTGCACCCAAAGGCTACACAGTGGTTTGGTTTCCCGACAACTTTTTATGAACTTGCATCACAACCCTTTGTGACCCTAAAGAAAAAGCTGAGGGCTTATGGGCAGCGGCTGTGGGATAAAGCAACAGAAAATAAACTGCATGTTATCAAGCCGTATCTTGGCAACTGGCCGCCGGTATCAAAGAACCACCGCACAGAAGTAACACTTTGCAGACTTAGGATAGGACACACATACAGTACACACGCTTACCTGTTGTCCGGTGGTGATCCACCCACGTGTGATAAATGTGGTGAGCCACTTACCGTGCTTCACATTCTGCTGCAATGCACTAAATTGAACGCTAATCGGAAAAAAGAATTTTCCATTACCACACCGGCAGCCAATTCCACTTCATCCTCTAATGATCTTAGGTATAGAACCTCTCTAAATATCAATCATTGTTGGAATTCTTAAAAGATCTACACAGTTTTCATCTTATAGCCCCAGGCAATCCGTAGCACGGCCTCTTAACAGAGGTTTCTGCTGCCGTAGGTGCGTTAAAGAAAGCACCTGCCTCACAGCCTTTGGGCTCAAGGAGGAGGAAAAAGATGAAAGGAAAGGCAGGGAGGTCAACCAGACGCACGTCCGGTTTGCTACCCTACACGGGGGAAGGGGATCAAAGGCCTTAAGGAGGCATACGTGCTATTTCCATTCTCTTGCATTTAAGCCTCATGATCACTTGTCATTCGTACTGTACCCATAGACCACTCCACATATCACTATCATAATATTATACTTGCAACAAGAGTATTTTGCAGGTAGAGTTGATAAAGCGGTTTAACAAGCCGGATCGTTGAAAACCGACCTAGCGCGAACCACACGATCGTCAACGTCTTCTTCCACACACTGGCTGGCACAGAGCTGGTGCCGATGTGCTCCGGTACAATCACTCCCCACGCAGAAAGGAGCCAACCTGGCGACTTAGGGGATTGACAGCACAGGAGGGTCGTAGCACGGTTTCAGCCGAGTGACGTGAACTGTTTCACGCCCTCGGCAGCGGTGGTCGGAAGATGGCTCGAGCGGCTCAATGATGTAGTTGACCGGAGATGTTTGCTCGACTACTCAGTAGGGACCGTGGTAATTCGACAGAAGCTTGGTCGAAAGGCCGGGAGTAGTGGACGGGACCCAGAGCCAAACTAGCATTCCCGGGGAATAGTGGGCGCTAGATGCGGATTCGTCATGGCGAGATTTTTGGCGACATTGGTCTTGCGCGGTAAACGAGCGAGCCAGTTGACGACACTCTTCAGCATAAGCAGCCGCTTCGGAAACAGGCGAGGCTTCAGAAACATCGGGTCGGTAGGGGAGAATGGTGTCCATGGAACAGGATGGTTCACGTCCATATAGAAGAAAAAAAGGAGAGAAGCCGGTGGTAGCTTGTGGCGCAGAGTTATAGGCGTACGTGACGAAGGGGAGCACCCGGTCCCAATTGGAGTGATCATCGGACACGTACATCGCAAGCATATCTCCAAGGGTGCGGTTGAAACGCTCCGTCATGCCGTTTGTTTGCGGATGGTACGCAGAGGTGGTGCGGTGAACAATGCGGCATTCTTGGAGCAGTGCCTCGATAGCGTTTGAGAGAAAGACGCGGCCACGATCGCTTAATAATTCACGGGGCGCACCGTGTCGCAAAATGAGGCGGCGAAGAATGAAGCGAGCGACGTCTGTCGCGGTGGCAGCTGGCAGCGCAGATGTTTCAGCGTACCGTGTGAGATGGTGGACGGCGACAATGATCCACCGGTTGCCCGCAGGAGTGTTGGGGAGGGGACCGTAAAGATCAATGCCGACACGGTCAAATGGTCTTGTAGGGCACGGTAAAGGTTGTAGAGGACCAGTGGTGCTATGAGGGGGAGTCTTGCGGCGTTGGCACGAAAGGCATGATCGCACGTACTGGCGAATGTATCGATACATGCCGCGCCAGTAATACCTCAGGCGTAGGCGGGAGTAGGTCTTGAATACGCCAGCGTGGCCGCATTGAGGATCATCGTGGAAGGCGGTGCATATGTCCGAGCGCAGATGACGGGGGATAACAAGCAGCCATCTGCGGCCATCGGTTAGGTAATTGCGGCGGTACAACAAGCCTTCACGAACGACAAAGTGATGCGCTTGACGACGAATGGTGCGTGAAACAGATTCAAGCGAACGGTGAGAGAGAACGTCAAGCAGAGAAGCGATCCAGGGATCCTTGCGTTGCTCGGCCGGCATGTCGGTGATGCTGAGGGACGACGAATCGCAGGTGGAAGTTTGTAAACAAAGTAAGTCAGACGGAAGCGGAGAACGGGATAGGGCATCGGCGTCTGAATGTTTGCGTCCCGAGCGATAAATAACACGTATGTCATACTCTTGAAGGCGTAAAGCCCAACGAGCGAGGCGGCCAGTGGGGTCTTTCATAGATGACAACCAGCATAAGGCATGGTGGTCAGTCACAACGTCAAATTGGCGTCCGTAAAGGTAAGTACGGAATTTGCTGATTGCCCAAATAATTGCCAAACATTCCTTTTCCGTTACAGAATAGTTCGACTCTGCCTTTGTTAGGGTACGGCTGGCATATGCAACGACATACTCGTCATAGCCGTCTTTGCGTTGGGCGAGGATGGCACCAAGACCGACACCGCTAGCGTCCGTGTGAATTTCAGTAGGCGCATTGGGATCGAAGTGGCGCAGTACTGGAGGGGACGTAAGGAGCCGGCGGAGCGTCGTAAATGACTCGTCGCAATCGGGATTCCATGCCGAGAGGTCAGCGCTGCTGGCAAGTAGCTGAGTCAAGGGGGCGATAATAGAGGCGAAATTACGGATGAAACGCCGAAAATAAGAGCACAAGCCGATGAAGCTACGGAGCTCTTTAAGAGTGGCTGGCTAGGGAAACTCGGCAACGGCTCGCAGTTTGGCGGGGTCTGGTAGGATTCCCTCTTGTGAAACGACGTGGCCTAGAATCGTAAGCTGTCTGGCACCAAAATGGCATTTCTTCAAGTTTAATTGCAAACCAGCGGCCGTGAGACACTCAAGAACTTGCTCGAGGCGATCGAGATGAGATGCAAAATTGGGAGAAAAGACAACTATGTCGTCTAAGTAGCAAAGACAGGTACGCCACTTAAGTCCCCGGAGGATAGAATCCATCATCCTCTCGAAAGTCGCAGGCGCGTTACACAGGCCGAAGGGCATCACATTAAATTCGTATAACCCGTCAGGGGTCACAAAAGCCGTTTTTGGACGGTCCGCTGCAGCCATCGGTCCGCTGCAGCCACTGAAGACTGGAGGATCACGCAGATGAAGCACCCCAGAGCACACGACAGGTGTGGGAGCGGGAGAAGCTCGCGAGGGTCCGGCATCCTCAGTCATTGTGAAGGCAGATGGTAGCGTACGGCTGCGGAGTTCCAGGACGCTGAAGGGGACGACCCAGCACCTCCACCAAATGCAACAAGAGTATTTTGCAGGTAGAGTTGATAAAGCGGTTTAACAAGCCGGATCGTTGAAAACCGACCTAGCGCGAACCACACGATCGTCAACGTCTTCTTCCACACACTGGCTGGCACAGAGCTGGTGCCGATGTGCTCCGGTACATACTATATATCGTTTTACGCTTCTATGATAGCGATTGATTTTAGGCCACTTTACAGCCATCTTACATCCTATCATCGCTACTAATCAATCAGCGCTTAACACAACATTATCAGTCATGGCGCTCTTTGGCCATACCTGGCCCTTGCGCCACAAAAAACCACATATCATCAACATCATCGCATCACAAATTTTTCGTTACGACAAGCTAAATACCTCTCCAAATCGCTCCACAGCATGCGATTGAAGCGCATTCAAGAAGGACCGCGCCGGTTCGTACAAGCCAGACAGGCGGAATGACTTGCCACGCGTCATTTGCCAGACCTTTCCTCCCCACCCGATGAAATGCTTCATAGGATGAGGGTCATGATATCCCACCGCTATTTCATCGAACCTCCAAAGTTGTCTTTACTCTGGAAGCAACAGTGGTTCGGATGGCGATTGCAGGTAGTGTCAGAAGCGATTTCATTTTAGAAAGGAAGTAAAAGCAAAGCACTTTTGTTACACATATCTGGTTGCCACTGTTTGATTGATACTGCTGCTTGCTCTCTTTCTCACTGTTCTTTTTTTGCGTTCATCGAACCCCAAAAATACGAAAAGCGTGCCGAAAACACCACAACAAAGTTCTATGCATACACAGAGACTTTAATTTATTCATGGAACAAAAGTGTCTGTCAAGTGTATATTTCACGAAGTGCTTTACCGTTCCGAAAATAATTCTTCCCGGGCTGTGAACTGGCCAAGCTTCTCTAAAACCAGCTTTGTTTTCCGATTCTTTCAATCTGTAGCTCAACAGACTGAAAAAAAAAACTTGCATAGTATTTCATTTAATAAGTGGCGCCCCTAGCCACAGTTAAACCGGCGGCCGCTTTTCGGTGATTTATATGTGATCTGGCTCGTTCGTTAGATACAAAAGGCAATAAGTTGCTAGTTTTAATTTTTCTCACGTCCGCAGGAAAATATACCTGCCCCATCTGATTGTGGCCGTGTCCCACTTCTCGTACCGTGATGCCGACCGCCCGGACTGCGAGATAATGCCACCCAGCATATTGCGACACCCTAACCACGTCACATTACACTACGGACACACGCTGGTGAGTTACATCATTCTAGGGGGGGGGGGGGGGGTAGCTGGTTAATCTTCAAAGTATCAAGCAATCGCGCGCCACAAGACACATGCTGAGCGCCAAGTACATTTTGTAGAAACAGTCGCTTTTGAAATCTCGCTCCCACTCAAGTATGCGTACACATGTATAAGACAGTCTCAGTAACACTCTAATAGAAGCTAAATGTCTATCTATCTACATCTGTTGAACATTTACATGTGCCAGATAGCATAATTATATGTGGTCATATGAATTTATATGGGTACATACGGGTTTTGAGGATCCCATATATGTTATTGATTGACACAGGGGATACTAGGGAAACGGTGTCTTTTGATTAAGGTGTCTGCCTGTCTGTCCGTCCGTCCATCCGTCGGTCTGTCTGCCTTGCTTGTCTTGTATTGTCTTGTCTTGTATTGTCTTGTCTCTCTGTCTGTCTCTGCGTCTGTCTTGTGTTGTATTGTCTGTCTGTCTATCTTGTATTGTCTTGTCTTGTTTTATCTGTCTGTCTGTCTTTCTTGTCTTGTCTTGTCTGTCTATCTGATGACCATGTGGCATACTGGTGGCCATGCCAGCTTCTGTCAGTTACGCAGGTCACCTCATTGCTCCGCAACAAGCTCCAAACTTCGGGGACCGTCTCTGTAACAATGAAAGGCCGCTGGTATCAGCCAAAGTATAGCGACGCATCATATGCCGACCTCATTGGAACTTCTGCGTACTACGAGGATTGCGCAGCGTTCTACGGGGACCAGGACATCGCGCCTGCGACTGTAAGTGTTGGCGCTTGAGTGCGAACACGCTTTTGAGCACTGTCTTAACAAACAGTAACACCATGCAGACCATGCAAATCCATTCTGGTCTGAGTTCCCCCTTCAAGTACGAAATTTATGTTGTGTGCAACTGAATCAAGAAAGAAATAAAAATCAGTAATGAACGAGTCAATGAAATTTCTTAATCAGTTTTCCACGATATGCGAGAGCCGTCTGGGATAAATTTAATATTTGGGGACAGTTTATGAAGCTGCAAACTTCAAAATTTTATCCACAATGTACAAACATTGTGTACAAACAATATGCACAAATGTACAAACAATATTTCACGATGAAATATTGAGATAACGTTTTCATCGCGTACCTATAAGACATGTTATAAGCCTTCTGCGGCAAACTCCAAAAAATGTATCTCAGACACCGAATATCAGCCTGCGACAACGTTGGTCTGCACTTTTCCTAAGCTTCAGACTGAACCGATGACATACATTGAAAAGTATACCCGAATTATGTAACTGAGTTGTGGATACTTTGCATTCTGAACTCAGTTTAGACTTTTAAATGCGCGAGCTAAAGGTGGCAAACGTGTGGGAGCTGCTCACGTGGTAAATGCAGAGAGAGGATGCGTGGCTTACAAGAGCGTATATGGAGCGAAGTGCAACTGACGAGGACCAGACCCCCCCGTCAGTTCTACATCGCTTATCGAAGAGGCGGGGTGCCTGTCGCGTCAGCTGTTTAACAACACTTTGCAGTGTGATGAACGTGGATCCGGGACTTCTATGAAGAACGACGTGATGCCAACGCATTTATCTCGCATTTACTCCTAAATCGCCGCTGATCTTTGGTCCCTCGTGCGTTGGATATTCCTTGCGCAGCATCATGAATTCTCGTCAATGATTTATTCAGAAATAGGTAATGTTTGCTGTGGAGATCAGCAACCTCTGCATAGCAGATAAGCTGTTAGGTTGAACTTCGTTGCGCAAGGCAATTCTTCTCATGAATGGTCTAGGGCTGACACGTATGCGAAGGCAGTGGTAAACTATGAAGGAACTTCGAGCTACCCCCCAGGTGACCACCGTGACTTTCCACGTGTTATGGGGTCTTTGACTTGACCTTACGGGCGTATTACCATTCGTGTAATGCGGTAGAAGTAGGTGTCAGCAGCAGCGCTGGTTGAGGCATTTGCGATGTGACGTTCACCCATACAAATTAAGTTATTGCTACTGGCGTATCGCGTGTTTTTTTTTTTTTTTGGACGATGCGTGCGGGCACCCCGACGATGATGAACTGCTCCGGACTCTCGAGCTGTTGGCTGAACTGGCCAGCGCTGCAATTCTTTTTGTAAATATGCTTTGTAAATAGTTTTTAGCGTTCAACCCCCCGTTCGCGTAACACTATGATTGCAGTGGCAGGCAACATTGGAGTTGGCGTAAAGGCGTCGGCAGCAACACAATCATGAACGGCTCTTCCCTTTTACTTCTGCGAGAGCAGCCACGCCACAGAAAAACGCTTCTAAGGAGTTATAGTTGCAGAAACCACGATTTGATGTCGCTACTATATGTCCATGGCTTTGAGTAGATGTCCATTCTCTGGTGTTCCGGTATTTCGTAAACTGCAGTGCATAACGCGTTAGGCCTAAACGTTCTCCTAAATAATACTACAGGGGAGCTCTGACACTACGATCGTTCAGTTATCATCGCCATTATGGCTAGTACGTAGATTTGTCTAACATTCGTGCTTGTGGCTTCAGACGTTCTTGTGGTGTTATTATTGCGTTATTTTTGTGAATTTCCAAGCATCCATGTATTTATAAACAAATGTGGACAATAAATATCTGCGGACATGAATAATCATGGTAAATGCTCGCGCTTATGATGCAATATTTGTAAAATGACCTTGCAAAAAGTCATTTGAAACAAAAAGACAAAGTCTAGCGAAATCGATATATTATCGGTCATTCACATGCCGGTATAACCAACATAATGCAGCCCCCGTTACAGATAGCGCCAGATTTCACCGAAGTAATTTTATTGCGATAGCAATTTTATGGAATCCAAGCGCATTTCTGCCGTCGCCGTCGTTGTTGCCGTGAGGTTCCGTATAAAGTCCAACGGCGACAAAATCGTCGCCGCGCACCAAATGCTGTATGTGCGAGTGAAAGTGTGCGACGGTTTCATGGAGAGTAAACGCACAGCAGCGAGCGAACACGACGTCTTCAATCGTGCGAAAGGACGTTGGGGGATGTGAGGGAGGGAGGGGAGGCGATGTTTAGCTGCGACACCAAATGCGTATTTTACGATCTGGCGCAATTGGAAATGGCGACTGAATGTCCCACGTAAAAGGAGGAAAGCCGGAAGGCAGCGCGAGAGGGAAGGGGCACGGCTTCTACTCTGCCAGCAACTGCGTATTTGTACTTTGCGCGACTGCAGGCTATTGCGCGCACCGAATCTTTAAAGCGATCTCCACATGGCTCTTACCTTTGTATGCGCTGTACTTTTGCAGCTCAGTTTCTGTTCAAGCGATAGACCACACGAACCTTCGGTCGCTGCCGCAGCCGTGCTTGTTCACGCCAGCGTTTTGGCAGTGGTTGTGTGCGGTCATCGACTGTGATCTATTCATGTTTGCTTGCGCGCGCTGACACCACGCTTGCTAATTCAGTTAGTAAGCAGGCGCGTAGCCAGGGGGGGGGGGGGGGGCTGATGGGGCTTCAGCCCCTCCCCCCCGAAATTTTTTCGTGCTGTCGCGTACCGTCAACCAAAATAACCACCGGCGCCGGGAATCATTCTGGATTTTGTCTACAATGTCTTTTTGACGCTCGAAAAGACATTTTAGCGCCAAAATTGCGAACTCGGGCTGGATTTCGTGGCAACGCCCATGCACCTGGAGTCGCATAACGTAAGGAGCCCCAGTCGAGCACAAAGTTTCAAGGGCTTTTCGATAGCGAGCGGGCGCGTCGCGGCATTTTGCAGTGGCCCCGCAATCTACGGAGCGCATTGATTTAAATTCCGAAACTTGATGGGTATGAAGTTCTCATAAACTTTTGAAGCGAAAGGTGCACTGACACTTCCAAAGGCGTGCTTCTGATTTTTATTTCTGGAACTTTGTGGGTTTCCTGTTCTTATAAACTTGGGCCAACATGCGCGCACTCGAACGCGCGTATCCAAGCCGTTCCAGAAATGGAAGCACGCGCTCGCAATCTTCCACACACACGAAAATATTAAACATCACCATGACTGTCAGCTGCCAGCTGGCATCTGATAATTTTCTCCAAACATTTTCAGGAAGCACGCCCAATGTGATCGATCAGCTGGACCAAGGCAGGCAAAAGTAAAATAAGAGAAAACATAAAGTTGACGGCCTATTAAATTTGAGACAGTTCTTTTTTGCGGGTGGTCGCATGCGAGCTGATTGTGGAGATACATATCTGAAGAACCATTTGGAAAGTTGCCCCAGTAATGCCTCGTATTTAAACCAGATGTACAAAACCAAATTATAGGAATTTGTGGTGAAATTATCAAAGAAAGCCTAGATGCAAAAGTGAACACTGCAGGCTGCTTCTCCGTACTTGCTGACGAAACGACGGATATTGCTCGATTCGAACAGCTTACTGTTTGTGCAAGGTACCTAAACAAAGATGTCAACGATATCGAATGAAGAAAGGAAGGAAGGAAAGAAAATAAGAGGTGAAAGGCAGAGAGGTTAACCAGGTTAGGTGTCTGGTTGGCTACTCTGCACAGGGGGATGGGGTAAGGGCAGAAAAGATTAGAAAACAAGAGAAGAATAAAAAGAAAAGAAAAATAAACGTATCAGTCCGCACATTCTATAGTTTTTCACTTAGTCCTGTTTCTTTTAAAAAGCGTACTAGCGCTTTTAAAGCAGTTCATTCCGACCTCGGCTGGGACCAGGGACCAAGAATTCTGGCTTCCGTGAGGAGACGGCTGTCTATCTTGTCGAGCGTGATGCTGAGCAAACGATATCGAAGAAGTGTGTTTAGGTTTTAGCCCAGGAATAGATGCCCTCTCTCATTGAGACTGCAGGTTGCATGTACATGTGCACAAACTGCTGCAGATTCTAGTCAACCTTCCAGTGCCACTGCCAGCGCAGGGCGAATTTCAAACATGAGATAACTAAAAAATCACTTGCGCTCTACAATGTCTGAGGAACGCATGGTTATCCTGGCGCTTCTATACGCCCACAGAGACGTCGCCATCAACGTACGTGTCCGAAGTTACTAAACGCTTCGCTAAACCTCCCCGCCGAGTGATAGCGGCGGGGAAGTTATCGTTTAGAGAGCGAAGCAGCAAAAATAAATGCATGTAAAAATATCTGTTCCTTAACGTTCCTATAATTATAATAATAATTATAAAAATAATAACTTATAATAATTATTATTATTATAGTTATGAAAACGTACGGCTGTTCATTAGCTTTTAAAACCACAGAAATTTCACCGTTTATTGTAACAGCATGGTTATCAAAATTATCATGCGAATACAAAAATTACGGGGACATCAATAACCAATTTCGATGAGACATTGCTCATTGAAAGCCCGGCACACGCGGCGTTTCCCAAAAACGCACCCGGATGTTGGGTAAATCAACTTGCAGCATCATCTGTGGCTTTCGTTTGACCTTTTCTTTCCTGTTTAGCGACATGCTTTTACTTCTTTTTTGAAACGAAGCAATACCCTTCTTTTATTTTGGGTGCAGAATAATCGTTGCCGCTGTGCAGGCAGTTAAAATACGCATTTTCGTACTGATTTCTGCATTCTTTTTCTATTATTCTAGCCACATGGTGCTGTCGCGAGAGCAGCTTGGCCCAAATGCATATTACGAATTCTGATATGATAGTTTTGTTCCTGCCTGGATCGTCCGTCTTTATACTCGTACCGGGTTAAAATTTCCAACTGGGATCCAACTGGGATCAGCTGGGATGAACTGGCTCCAGCTGGAAACCAACTGGTTCCAGTTACACACCAATTGGTCCCAGTTGGAAAGCAACTGGTTCCAGTTGGGATCCAACTGGAACAATTTCCAGTTATACTGGGAGTGACTGGACCCAGTTGGGATCCAACTGGAACTTTGACCTGTTGTACTGGAATCAACTGGTTCCAGTTGGATTCCAACTGGAACTTTGACCAGTTGTATCAGTAGCAACTGGAACCAACTTAAACATTGACCAGTTGTACTGGTAGCAACTGGTTCCAGTTTGGATCCTAATGAAATGGTGACAGAAGTTTAACTGAAACAAGTAACATGCAGTGCTTGCTAAGACAGCAGCAGCTAGTCCTACTTATACTGAGCAATTATGTTTGGCAGTTTGAGCAACCCTAGCAAAAATTCTAATAGAAGTTTGTAATAATTAGTCTAATACAGTTTTGTATTAGTTGTATAAGTTTTGTATTAGACCAACAGAAGTTTCTATTAGTCGTACTGATTTACCTGTAAGACCAATGGCCCTGTGTATTGTACTTATTAGTCTTATACAATCAGTGTTGCATGTCTACTAGTTTCTCTATTAGACTAATAGGTCCCATTGGCCTTATGCTGATTGTTGCTGGTCTGATACATTTATTGCTGGATTCCGCAGCTCTTGTTTGCTGGTGAAAGTTAATTGATAAAAAATTAGACTAGCGTACCGCTTGCTTGCATGCAGAGGTGTTTCTAAATAATCACTGAATAATTAAAAATTCTGCTCTACAATTGTGCAGCAGATTGCGTTCGTACGTTTGCATTAGTTTCAGCGCACTAAGCTAGAAATGGCCATCTCAGCGACTTACACAAAAGCGACGTGCGCCTACATGGTCTTGCCAATTTTGCTTCACTGAGCCTCGTCGCGATGAGTCGTTGAGGATACAGCTAATGTTTACAGTACAGCGAATCTTTCCCCACACACACAAAAAAAGGAAAAACCGAACAACCAGTCGTAATCTGCAAGGCAGATCGCGGTGCCCGGTCTCCAGTTGCAATATTTTCACCTGGGTATGCATGAAGTTTACTATCTGTGACTGCGCAACATGTTTGTCTTGTTTGACGCATTATATACATTGACGTTTCCTTAGATACGTAGATTTATTGCAGATTTATTCGTATATTTAAATATCTTGTTGCGAGGTTTTGTGTATACAAGCAGTGAACTTGGTTTCCAGCGACACTTTCTTGCCCTTTATCTTCGAATTTCTTATGTATATTTTGCAGAACTCCTGCTTTTTATATGTACTCACTATTGCGACTACAATTTCGGTGCAATTAGAATATACGACCGCTAGCAGCTGCTCCTGCGCAATCCATTACAACGAATGATAGCGTCATTGAGGTTTTTCACTGGCCCTTGCATATGTACAAAAATGTAAACAAGGTTTTTGAATGACAAAGATTCATCAAAATATTTGTCCTGCACTTGACGTAATAGTTCAGCGGAAATCCGCTAGGTGGAGATCAGTAATTAAAGGGAAACTGAGACATCCACCCAAATGTAGCAATTTGCTACAATGTAAACCCAACCGGGTTCCTCGAAAGAAGGCCTCGCAGTTGCCCCGGAAAGGCGGTGGTCCCGAGTTCGAGTCCCGGACCAGGACGAATTTTTCGTCAACTGCGAGGCTTTCTTTCGAGGAACCTGGTTGGGTTTCCGTTGTAGCAAATTGCTACATTTGGGTGGATGTTTCAGTTTCCCTTTAATTGTCCTCAACTTGTTCATTTTATGCCCTTTACGTTTTTCATATCAGCTGCATGCACTGCTTTGCTCGTTTTGAACTGATATAGTTCTAAAGTTCGCGTGATATGTTCTGTACTTATTAAATAGACAAAAAAAAACGCGGGAGCATTGATATCAGCTATTTCTGCCACAATTTTTGGGACATACGAACATATTGTTTTAGGAAAAAATACATATTTTACTTGTCTTCACAGTGCGTAGCGTTCAGTAATTCGTTTGCAGCATCTAATATACAATGTCATTGGCAATGCAGTTATTATTCATGTATTTGATGCCTCGACAACTTCCATAAGGAGGAGGCCGCGCTGCAACTTGAGCCCCCCCCGAACAAAATTTTGGCTACGCCACTGTTAGTAAGTGATTGTGTCCAAGCTTATGCAGCCGATAAAACTACTATACTGACTCCGTATACTCTTAGTAGATTTACTGTCACAATTCATGCTTCGCATTTCGGCCGAAACTGCACCTTTTTTGTGAAGGTAAACAACGCGGTTAGGCTAAAACTCTCTCTAATACTTCTTCGCTTTCCTTCTGCAGCTTCTAACGCGTCTTTCGTTGTCGCTTTTGATTTCTGCACACAATCAGGTTTGCCAGACGTCCACAGACCCAATAAAGAAGAACTACCAATACGATAAAGTCGCGCAGGCTGGAATCTCTTTCGACAAAGAACTGGGACGCACCCTGACGCTGGAGTCTGAGCGAAGTCTTCGAGTGAAGGTGGGCGAGCACAGTGTTGCGTTATCCCCGAGTACGTTCCATGCGTAGTAGTAGTAGCTTGAAAGACAAAGGATGACCCGTGCCCTAAGTGGAGGTGAAGGAAATGATGGGTGAGCTTACGTATGGGGTAGGATCCGATTATGAGGCACGCCGTAGTTGGGGACTCCGGAATAATTTGGACCACCTGGTGTTCCTTAAAGTGCACCTAAATCTAAGTATACGGGTATTTGCGCATTTCGCCCCCATCGAAATGCGGCCCACGTGGGCGGGATTCAATCGCGCAACCTCGTGCTCAGCAGCCCACCACCATAGCCACTGAGCAACCACGGCGGGTACCTCATTCATTCCACTCCTCATATTGCAGCAAATGAAACTGTTTGTCGATAATCGTTTACTACCTGCAGTCTTAACAACGTAAAAGATAATGTTACAGGCTATAGTTTAACGTGCGTAACTATTATTTGGTCTTTTGAGAAAAAAAACACATTGTCATTTACAGGTCGATATTTCTTGTTTCTACGCAGTGGCGTCTTTTAGCGGCCGTCATTGTTTTCCAGCAGACCTTTGTAACCATCTGTTATCCAGCCCCCTGGGCAGTAAGCGTGCGAAAAAAACATGGTGCTCGCACCAGATCACCGTGGGGTGGCGCAGTTCGCGAGATGGTTTGGGCTTCCATCCTAGTGTCGTAAACCAAGCATGTTCTTGCTAAATCCAGCTATTCTTTACAACTAAAGGCTGTTGCATTTAGGTGAACATAAATAATGTAGCCCCCCCAAAAAACAATTTCGGGGTCGTCAGATGTGCAGGATGCCGTGTTATTTATAATTAGCAGAGGTCATAACCTAATGGTAGATATTGAAAGAGGCAGTATTGAGTAAACACTGAGACAAGAAATTAACCTAGCTAAGTTTACGGTAATTGGAAAGTATACAGGTTTTGTAGACACGCTTAAAAGAAACATTTAGCAATCCAGGTTTTTTTTGCTCTTTCCGTACCAACTCCATCCGTGAATTTCGGGCTCTCATTACATTCTTATTCCATCTTCCCGATTGTTGCCGTAATTCCAGTTCCATTCAATTCCGGATGTTTGAAAAGTGCAATGATTCTGGAATTATTCCAACTCTGGAGCTGCCACTCCGCAACTCTGATATAGACCCAGAATTGGGGTAACCGATGGTGCGCTTCCTCGACAGGCTGATGACGGCTGGTGCACTGGACAGAGCCGGTCCGCATCTTGAGTCAGTGAGCGAAGTCAATGCCACGGACTGCAAAAAAGAAAGGCAGGTGGCGACGCTGCCATGATGGCCCCGCACAAGAGGAGACACGTGATGCCATCGATTCTAAAGGACTGTACTGACATGAAGTTTTCGACTTTCCATTTTCTTTGCCATGAATAGAGGTGGCGGACCTAGAAACCGTAGAAAAATACTGAACCAGTTTCGGTTTCGTTTCCCTTTAGCTGTGTCATGACGCCGTGGCGCAGAAAGTGGTCACGTGACATCAGGAAATCACGTTATGGTCGTTTCTGCGGCTCGCCGGGCTGTTCGTTATGCAACTACACTGGGCCACGCAAAGGGGTAGCAGCATAGCGGACGGCCGAGTGCACCTCTGCGTGTGCCAAAACTTCGCCAGGTTTTGCTGCCGTCGGACCACCATTTGAGTCATTGCAGAGATAAACCACCTGAAAAACGGAACAGAAATTCTTTCGTAGAAATCAAACATGTAATGAAAAAATTGTGTAGAGAGCTCTGTGGCATGCCATTACTTTTTCGGGAATTTTTTGGGTAGAGGAGCTCCATTTGAAGATAAAGGGATTAAACGTGCTCTTCATTTTCCCCGCATGAAGTGAAGCATCGTTCTCAAAAAAAAAAAAAAAAAAAGGACCGTAAAAAAAACGCACGCTGAATCGTGAAAACATAATTTACTCGTGTGGTGACCATTTAACGTCCGTTTAGGCCTTTGCTGTCGCTAGGAGTGACTTGCATGTTTGTCCACCGTCTTAAGGCTAGCAGACAAGCTGAATATTTATCTATCAGAATCGTCAATAAAAAGATAATTCTAGCTTGTTGCAAGAACAGAGGCTTCATACTCTGGTGAATCTAGTCATTCCGGCAATCTCCGATATGACGGATCGCGAAGAAACTGCTCTTTTAAAGCGAAGCGTTCTAGTCGAATCCTCCAGAACGGTGGGGACGTATTCTGCGACAATCACTTTCGGTGATAGCATTCCCCTCAGGCAAACGCTTATTGGCTGGTTGAAAGAGATCGACTGAGGTGACTAGCTCGTTGAGCACTACGCCAGGCGAAGGTTGTAGTATCGCCGACATGATCAACACAGAATACGTCCCCTGATGCACGTGGCTGGAGCTTCTGCTGATCTCTTGCGGAATACTTCGCTCACAGTCTAGACCGCACTCACATACTGAGTCAGAATATATGTAGCGCCATCCTTACTACCCCTCAAGGTGCGCCGGTTGACAGCTCTGCTCTCTACGCAATTACGCATGCGAAGCAGCAAACGGCACATAAATACCTTCACTGCAACAATATACACATTCAAGCAAATAATTCTTTTATTGCGACAGCAAGTATATTGACAGTACACGCGCATTGCTGCCGCCGGTGTTGGCATATCCGTGATGTTTGGTCTAAAGTCCAAGGGCGATAACATCATCGCCGAACGCCGTATGCTGTATGTGCAAGTAAAAGCGTGCAATCATCGGCTCAATCTCGCGCACGCAAGGGAAGACAGGCGTGAGGAAGCGTGGCATCTTCCGTCCCGCCCAAGGAACCGGAGAGAGGGAAAACAGGGGGGAGGGGCGTTGAACTCTGGCAGCTCGTATTTATGGCGCGGCGCGAGGGCCCTATCTTGAAAACGATTAGCAATGGGAGCCTAGTGGTGCCGAGTGGTCATAGATATCTTCGTATCCGTTCTATTTTCGCCGCTTAACGTTGAAGCGACAGGCAGCACGAAGGTCAATTCGCTCACGGCTGCTGCCGCGCTTCCTACTCCAGCGTTTTGACAGCGAGTTTCCGTGGTAATCGAGTGAGATGTGTTCATGTCTGTTTGTGCACGGATGGCACCATGCTCTTTAGGTTAGTCGGTAAGCCAATGTTCGCGAGTTTATGAGTCCGATAAAACTTATATCCTTACTTCGTATAACTGTCTACTTCTTTGCTATCACAATGATGCTTCGCCTATCGGGCGAAACTCTAACGCAAAGCTTAATATGCCGACGGATAAAGTTCACCGGAAGTGTTCACATATTTGCTATGGAACAGAGTGGGTCGATCCCGGATAATCACGTGAGACACGTGGTGGAAGTTTCCATGACTTGCTGATTTGCCTGGCAGACGCGTAACGGCTATCCTGAAAACGCGTTGCAGGAAATGATCAGTCGTATACCATTTAATTACCAGATTCATGAAAGCTTCGCTTCACAGCGATTTCAGGATGGGCGTCGGAACTCCACAATGTTTTCTGTTATTAACAGGGACGCAAGATAGCACGTGAACATAGAAGACAGAAAAGACGAGTTGTTCATCATGTGTGTTCTTTTCTGTGCATGCGTGTCATTTTGCACTCGCATTAAGGTAACTGTGTTTCACTTAAAAACACAAAATAAATTGTCCTTCATGCTATGTTTTGGTTGAGACAGTGTGTGGTAACAACCAAGCTCTTTTATAAAGTACAACCGTGTAGCAGCCGTGGCTCCAAGGAAGCGTGCTCGTCTCGCGTCACCGAGGCCCTGGTTCGATTCCCGCGCAAACGAAAGGTTACAACCAATCCGAGCATTTTTAGACGTGCTTTTGTACTCTTTGCGGCGTCGGTCATTTTCCGTGACGGCGCAGTTTCGCCGAGGTAACTGCAAAGGCAAAGGTCAAAATGGACACCTGAGGCTTTCGGCTTAATAATGTAAGTAAAGGTAACAGAGTACTTGTGCGGCTTAGGGGGGACACTTGAAGCAGTCGTTGGAGTGGCATGCATGGTAATTACCCCCTGGCGGGCTGGATGTAATAATCCTAGTAATCATACATACTTTAACTAAATCAAATACGGGAGCAAATCAAATATCGGATTTCGATTGGATTTGAAACAAAATAAATAAAAATAACGTATAATATTTTGCCTGCTAAAGGTACGATCTGATTGTGACGCATGCCAGTAATGGGGAGTACTGTATCATTTTAACGGCTTTGGTTTCTTTAAAGGGCACTCAGTGCACATTTGACATGCGGTTTTAGCACGCCGCCCCTATCGGAATGAGGCAGCAGTGGCCGGGATCGAACTCACGACCTCAGGCGCAGCAGCGCACCTCCATAGCCACTGAGCTACCGTGGTTGGTCTTTATGAAACAAAAAATAGCATTACATTCATACAAAGACATACCAATAACCGCACACTCCTGTACTTTGACACATAATATTGCCTTTGTTTTTGCAGCTGTGCGGGCTGAAGAAGGTTCAACTACGGACAACGTTCAGCATCGCAGTGTATGACATCGATTTCGACGCCCCGGGGCCAGCCTGCGCCCCCCTGAATATCACCGGCCCATACCGGCGCTTGCAGTTGATACACAACATACGGGATTTCTTCAGGGACCTCTTCCGGAAATCCGGAGACGAACCCCTATGCCTGAATGTCACCATCTGACTGAGATGTCGTGGGGCGAAACAAATGCGTCACGAAGCTCCGCCCTTTGCAGATAAAGAGACGCACGTCGGACATGATACGTTTTCATGCGCTTTATATAGCTTCATGTGTCACTGCCAGTGCCTAAGATCTCAATAATACAAGCAGCAGTATATTTGACTCCTACATATTGGTCCTAACATTTTCATCATTGTTATATTAAAAGTTTCTCTATTCTTCTCTTTCGCCACCTCTTTCTCCCACTAGGACTGAAAACCGGGATATTGTACTTTTCCGCTCTTACGCGCACACGCGCCTTGTAAGGCTGCAGCTGCTCTTTGATCAGCTTGGTAAGTTTCTTGTGAAAACCTGTCCGGTTTCATTCTCTGTGCTCGTCTTGTCTTGCGTTACCCTACTCTTGTTCCTTCTACATTGTGGCCATGCGTGATGGCAACGGTGTCGCATCACGCGTGAGTTGGGAAATGTGAAACGCTAGTGCGGCGTCTATCCACCGTGGAGGCGAAGAGACTTTGGAATTACGTTGCTCATTGCCCGTTCAATTGCCACATTTCTGCGCGGACAACAGGCAACAGTGCTTGTTCACTTACATTTAGGTGGACGCTAAAGTGGCCCTGATACACTTTTCTATAATTCGTAAAATGACGCCACCAATCAATTACCTCCCCTCAGGGATCTCCTGCCGCAAAAAAAACTTGCGCCTCATTCAAGCACACGCGAAGTTGGAGGCAGTTATCGCACCGACCAGTGGGTTTATCTCTCGTTTCGTTTCAAACTGCTCGCTTGAAGATACACAGAAGACAATGAGAATGCAATGGGGCAGGAGAGAGCAGTGCCCCGCGGGCCGCACCTAAAGGTGGAAGACCAAACGGCTTATGACTAAGTGTTTCATCTTGCTCGTGACTAGAATTTTCATTTAATCAGGGTCAAGCATCATTTCCTTCTTTGACCTTTCTGTCTCATTTGGTGTGGAACGCACGTCTCGTAACCTTAGAAGCGCGCTCTGAGGCGATCGCAGTTATGGCTACGTTTCGCTCGACGCGTTCAATAGTGTGCGATGACAGCGCTGCTGGCACCAGCCCCGCTTCGACCGACACCCTTCGGTCAGTGCCCGGCCCATATCTTTGTGTTCACTGTTGCCTATAACGCGTCAGAATTATTCCCCGAGCTGGCCAAGTTATTACGCCGCCATGGCATCTCTGATAGCCGCTCTCTTGCTCTTTCTACAGAGGAATGCATCACTCTCCTGTGCGACGACTGTAACTGTGAGGAGGCCATCATAGGCGCTGGCTGTAGTCACGGATATTCAAGGTGACTATTTGACACCGCCCCGTTTCAAAGGGGAGACCATTAAATCATCATCATCGACACTGCACGCGTTCTGCACGAACGCGGCAAAACGCGGACGGCGTCGGCAGTAGCTGTGTCTCGTCTTCCATTGCATTGCCTCGTTGGTGCTGCTACATAGGTCCCGGCTAGTGAAGCAGCCCCATGAAAGGGGTCGAAGGGGTCAGAGAGTGCAACGAAGTAGCGGTGATGGAAATGGGAGACCAGCGTGGTCGGGAATTGTATGGGACAGCGGGTCTTCAACAATCGATGGTTTTAGGCGGTCAATAGACACGGAATCGTGGCGACCGTGCAAATCAAGCGTATATAACTTGACATTGCGCTTGATGATGTGATAAGGGCCATCGTAAGGGCACTGCAAGTGCTTGCGGATTGCGTCGCGATGGAAAAACAGATGTGTTGTTGCACTGCCGCTACCCGCTACGTAAACAAAATGGTGCGGCCCGTTGCGTGGCGCCGAAACGGCGTCTCGGGCCTAGTTGTCCTCGCGGCCGCTCTGACGCCACTGCTCTGGTACAGGTAGGGAGCCTACATGCAAGCGCTGTTTTGCATGTAGGTTCCCTAGGTACAGGTGTTCACGGAGAAGCGCTTCTACAGCTGCGTTGGTACGCGCGACGGTGACTCTAATCAGGCCGTAAATAACGCATTCTATAGTTGCACATTGCAGGCTGAATATTGAAGTTGTTATTAGAAGTACCAATTATTCCACTTATGTGAAAGTCTGCCCTAGGAGTGCCAATATTTTGTTGAGTGGGCCTCAATGCTGCCCGCTCGACTCACCTGAAATGAAAAGAAGTGCTCTATTACGAATAATCGTAAGTGGATTTAAGTGTTTCTTCAAGACGAAACAGTGAGTGATGCAGGCACTGAGGAGGGTGGCGAAAGGGCCTTGACGCCTTTTCTCCTGAAATTTAACTTTTCCGCCATCTCTCTGTTCTCTGCAATCTGGCAAGTGCGGCAGGTTGGGCAAGTTAGTAACGATGCATGGCTTGAAATCAGTAGCGCGTAAAGAAGTGGTGGCACAATAAGATACACAGAAATGACAAGCGCTTGTTCTGTGTACGTTTGTTCCTTCTGCCTGCGTTCTTTTTTTTATGCGCTGATCATCTCAAATCTTGCCCGTGTTTCTTATGGGCGTGTCTCTCCCAACAGCTCCACTTGGTATAAAACTCGCCTTGTTAAACCTCTCGTGCACCCTCCTTCCCCCAGCACTGCGGATAACCCGGAAACATAGTGGGGACCGCAGTCGGAAGCTAAAGCCTAATCTTCGTGTTCTTTTTATAGTCATTCTCAGTAAAGTGCAATGAACATACCAGCGACCTGTTCCTTGGCTCCCACTTGCTTCCTTTCCCTGACGGCCGTTGGCTAGAAATATTCTTCAGCCACGCTTCCCGACGTTGTAGATCGTAGGGGAATTCGTGGTATTTTCCAGTAGTGTCTTTTCTCGCGTTCGGGTTGCACAGCGGCACACAAAAGCTTCGCGGCACCACATTGCTAGTAAAAAAACCGTCTGCCACACACGCACACACCAAAGAACCGTACTCAAGCACAGGAAACACGTGGCAAGCTGCTCACACGCACGATCACACAAAAAAAGCACACGAGAATGTGCACGAAAAAGCACACCAACGCGCTTAAATCCTGAGACAACCATATTGTAGTACGAACCAGCATCTGCCTTGCGTACCGGAGAACTGGCGTCCTCGCTAAAAACAGCGACCGCAACGGTCAACTCAGCCGAGACGTGCTCGACCATAGATGGCGACGCGACGCAGCAGGCCTCGCCCTTTTTTTTTATGTAGCGGCCGTGGTTGTTATCTCCAAGTCAGGAGGGATGTAGGGGGAATCAGGGTATTGTCGGCGAGGATGCGGGGCACAAGGATTGCGCACAGCGAAACGCAGCTGCACCACATACTCGGACGATCAGGACAAGGCGAGGGTGATTGGGGTCTCCGGGTAGGCGTAGTCAAGAACCATAGACGATCAGCAGCTGTACACTCGGATGTCCTGCTTTAACGTTGCCCTAAGGCTAGGCAAAGCAAGAGGCAGGGAAACTGTCGAACTGACCGTTTTGGGTTGCGCGCTGAACAATGCCGTTAGTGTCCGGTGGAAACGTTCGACCATGACATTTGCGAGGGGGTGGTATGCTGTGATACGAATGTGCGATAGAGGGAGAGTAAAAAGAAGGTCAAGAAAGGGCAGGGAGGTTCACGAGAGGTTATCTCCGGTTGGCTACCCTGTACCGGGGGAGGGGTAAAGGAATGCAACAGCAGACAGAGCTTCGATAATCTGCGAACTTCCTAGTAAAGTCATCAGCTTCTTGAAAAACGAAGACTCGAACGTAGCATGCTGCGTCACGAATCTGTAAACATCGTAGCAAGGTCATGAGCTTTCTGAAAAGGGAAGACTGAAACGGTCGACCTCGATCGGTGGTGATGGTAGATGTAACACGGAAGCGTTATACACAGGCCGAAAGGAAAGCTTTAGCGATGGTGTCACTTTTGATGTCGGGAATGAGAAACGCCTCAGGCCACCGAGCATAACAGTGAATGCACGTCAGGAGGTAGGTGTGTCCATCCCATGCAGGTCATTACATTGTCCAAGAATATCAACGTGGACCTTGTCGAAACGCTCCGAAGGTGGTGGGAAGGAACCGTATGAAGACAAGGTTAACGATGGACCTTGGATTGCTGGCAAACCAAGCAACTGCGAGTCCACTCACTAATGTCCCTGTTGATGCCCGGCCAGACAAAACGCCATGTGATAAGGTGTAGATAAGGTGACGATTCACGGCTGCGCCATTGCAGGATGCATGGACTTCAATGTCAGCTTCGCTGCCAGGCGTACATAAACCTTGCCATATTAGGGGGTCATCATCATCATCATTAGGGGGTGCGGGCATTGAGTTCTGGCAGCGAGGAAGCACTGGTGAGCGAGCGCACCAGTCAGGAAATAATTCTACAAGTTCGCTTTTTAAAATATCTAGGTGTAATATACGACGGAAAACTGAGCTGGCGAAATCACATTGGTGATGTTAAATCTAGGACAACAAGCGGTGTTCAAATGACAAGTAAACTTGGCCGACATCGCTCTGGGCTACGCAGGGAAAGCCTAATAAAGATTTATTGCACGTACGTTCCATGGATGCTGGAATTTCGGTGCGTATTTTTTGGTGGGGCAGCATATAAAATTAACCCCTTTGTTCTTCTTGAGCGGGAGGCTCAAGACACGGAATTTTCTTGGTTTACCTAATTTGTTGTAACAAACTTCCGATACAGGCGCGTCCTGCGCCGAGCGATGACATTTAACATTTGTTAGCCGGTGGAAAGCGGCCAGCGGTGAAAGATAAACATATATACGTGTCAATATCAAGAAGCACGACTGCCTATCCTTCCCTGCAGATTCCGCATTCTAACAGTAAAAACGTATTTAAATATTTACGAATCTTCTTAGACACGATTGTCATGAGTAAGACACCGGCGGCGCCATAAAAGAAGACAAAGACGATGTGAGCGGAGCGTTCGGAACGGCGCGAGCGCGCGAGGCGCGTGAGCCGAGCCGTAATCGAGGGATGAACGGCGCTGTCGGAGGATTATCGACGTGGTTCCGGGCCAGGAAGGTCGCATCGCCAGCACCGCACTGGCGACGGGAGACTTGGGGGTCTGGCCGAGTCCGTGACGTTGGCCGTCCAAGGCGTGGCCGTCGACCTCGGCAAGTTCGGGCGAGGCTCCTGGACGAGCTGCAGCTTCTCACGGCAGGACCAGGCACCCCAGAGAGGCTCCCCCTTCTGCGGCAGACCGGCACGATTGATCCTCCTCGGGACGCTACGTCAGCACTCTTGAAGGAGTTGGAACGCGTCCCGACGCTAGGCCTAGGCAGGTAGGCCTAAGCTACGGCGACCGCCGTTGCGGACGAGCCGACGAGCTCATCACCGACCAAGTACCGGCGAGCTCCCTACTGGTAAAGAGACGACGCGCCGACAACAAGGCAAAAGCGACTATAGCATCAACGAGTACACCTACTGCTAGAGAAAAGGGACCGACGAGCCTCGGACTCGGACAAACGTGCAACGACGAACGCAGCAAGGTGACTCTTTGTTTGTAGCGTCTCAGAGATAAGACAGGGTTGCCTGACTTTGAAGAGTTAGCCGCCACGGACGCGCATAGACGCCAAGTAGAATGTTTTGTACATTAGGCTTTGTACTTTAGTTTGTATTTTTATTAGTGTTTCTTCCCGTAGTGTGCTTGATTTTTAGTTTTGGTTTTGAGTGTGCGTGTTATTAAAAAATCTGTTTGCTGTGTCGCCATCCGTCTTCCTTCTCCATCTCGTCTAACACCCGCACGCCTCCGAGATCGGTGACAACGAAACACATCACATCCTGCGCCGAGCGATGACATTTAACATTTGTTAGCCGGTGGAAAGCGGCCAGCGGTGAAAGATAAACATATATACGTGTCAATATCAAGAAGCACGACTGCCTATCCTTCCCTGCAGATTCCGCATTCTAACAGTAAAAACGTATTTAAATATTTACGAATCTTCTTAGACACGATCACAATTTGTCTTCATTAGTGAAATGACAGCATTTTTCTATTAACAAAGGTCCCACCTACATAGACCTCAGTTTTATTGGTACAAGCTGAGCTAGGTCAATTAAGCGTTAATATAGGCGAGATCATAAGCCCGGAAAAGCCCTTGCATAATATAACGATTGAATTTTATGATATACTGCCATGGAATACCAAGCTCCTGCCCACTACTCTACACTACAGTCGCCACTCCGATGTGATTAATTAACTTTCTGGTTGCGAGCATTAAAACCCAAGAATGAACCTATCAGCCGTTGCGACATTCATGTAAACGCGGGTAGCCATAACTATGGTGGTAAAAAGATCCGCAACAATTGTTATCACAAATTATCATCATAGCGTCATTCCCGCGCGTAAAGAGGAATTAAAAGAAGGAGAAGAAGTTGAAGAACTTGAGTTTAGTTCAGCTGGTGAGGGCACCTGGCCACCGATGAATTGATGTTCATGAAATAGCTGAGGCACTACCAAGAGCCTCTTTAAGTGATCCGGTGGCCTCTGTGGTACCGGCTACTGCTCATATCAGTGCCGCTTAATATAGGCATTTTTTTGACCGAAGAGAGACAAAGCCTCGCATTTGCATAATCTGCGGACTTTGTGCATCCAAATTATTCTTGCAATCGCCAGTAGTGTCCTAATCGACAATTTGAAGTGTCATTTACAAAGCGGTCTTGCTTTATCCCAACGCCCAACTTCTACTTGCACCAATGGGGTCTGGCGGTGTCCCCTTTATGATGCAATGAGCCAAAGTACATCGAACACATTTTTCAATCGTGCCAGTAGTTTTCACTTCCACGAAAACAACGAAATTTCGCTTCGTAACAGGATGATGAATTCACTTCATTATGCGAAAACACTCCGTGTGGTAAATCTCGGGTGGAGTCCTCTTGTAGAGCCCAACTGGCCGCGGCGGCTTGCCGGGCCCGGTCAAGGATCGCCGGAAGTGTTGCCAGGTTTGGATATATATAGCCAAATTAGGGTACGGGAAAATTTTTTTGGCGTCGACTTGGACAAGTTGGCTATGTGGCTATATTTGGGCTACTGAAAATCTGCGACATGGCTTTGTTTGGGCTATAAGGGGCGCCCTCATGCACGCTCCAGAGGTGGCTCTGATCGGCTAGAAGCAAACCTCGAAGGCTGTCTTTTAGCTGGCTGAGACGGCCTTGTGGCTGTGTATGTGCGCATGCGCAAAATGATCCCCCCCTCCCCCTTTCCTTCCCTCTCTGCGCCGTTGTCGGAGCCGGTGGTTTGATCTTTGATGAACTTAAACTTAGACCCTGCTTGGCCATTAGGCACCCGATTCCCGGGCATCGAGATGAACCTGGGAATAGTGGGTTTTTCACAGTACACTGCACTAACATGGCTATGCTCAGGAAGGGAAAGCAATAACATAGGGTCGGGGCCGTCGGGCGATCGTGGCGCCGACATGAAAGAAGGGAAGCACGGGTGGATGACACGCTCCAGTGTGTCCATGGCCTTGTCTTCCGGTTGCTTCACGTCGCAAAGCATGTCGTCTTACACTTTTCAATAAAATATACCATCATCCAGTTCTCAAATCCCAGTTCGTTACGACCCCATCTTATCGTTCAGTACGCTTAGATCACCACCATAAGGTACACGTTACTACTTGCCGCACTAACACTTTCTTTATTCTTTCGTCCCACGCACATCCAGTGACTGGAACCACCTTCCCTCAGATATTGTTTCCATTTCGGACCATGATCAATTTTGTGTAACCATTTACAGTCACTTATTTGACGACGCATGAAGTGTTTTTTTTTTTCTTAACGCGGTTCTTCGCATTGTATCTTCATTCATTCATTTTGTTGTATTAACCTAACATTGTCTCGTCCTGTGTATTGTTGATGTCATTAGAATTGTACATATTATTACATTTTGTATTTTGTTTACTATTTATGTACCCCACTCCCTTCTGTAAAGCTCTGTGCGCTTGAGGGTAAAATAAATAAATAAATAAATAAATAAATAAATAAATAAATAAATAAATAAATAAATAAATAAATAAATAAATAAATAAATGAAGTATATCGCGCCGGGCACAGCTTTCGACCTACTCCACGTTTCTGGCGCGAAGCTTTACTGCCATTTTCCTTTTCCTGCTAGATGAATTTTTCTTCGTGCTTAGATTCGAGATTCATTTCGAATGGTTGGCCAAGTATGCGAGAACGTATAAAAAAGAATGGGAGCAAGACCCCGCGCCAAAGGTGGGTTCTGGTGCTTTTATTTCTAGATGGTGTTCCCGTAACATCATGGATGCAGATACTCATTCTGCTAATACCGAAACATATTTGCCACAATGACATGAGTGCACCACGTCACATGAACTTCACCTACCGTGTTAGCTTAGCTTGTGAGGTGTCGCGCTGCTGGCTCGAGGAAGCGGGTTTGATTCCCTGCCACGGCGGCCACATTTCGATCAAGGCGAAATGCAGGAACACCAGTGTACTTAGGTGTACGTTAAAGAACCCGAGGTGGAGAACAATAATCCGGAGTCCCCCACTGCGTCATGCCTTCCAATCATATCGTGGTTTTGGCACGTAAAACCCCAGCCATTATTAGAGTTTTAGAATAGGGGCCTCAAACTTATTGGGGCCCCAAAGAAATAGCGTCGAAGCCACTGCGCATGCGCCAGACGAAAACTGTGTTTGGCTTTTGCATCGGGCAAGCTATTTCATCGATCTAGTGGGAGTCACAAAAGCTTTCGTCAACAAACATGGCGCCCATCGAAGCGACGGCTCTAACCTAGCACAAAACTGGGCTCGATTCGTGGTAATGCGTGAAGTTCGTAAGCTAGAAGAAGTGATTGCGGTTATCGCTTTCTCTCAACTAACATGTGTAATGAAGATTGATTCATTATACGCCGCTGATTCCGAATTCAATTGTCGATTTCATGGCTCGTAGGCCCATCAAGGATTGACTTGGCTGGGTGAAGGTGTGTAAAGTTGGTTACTCAAAACTAAGCGCAACAAGTTGCATGCTGCTAATAGAATAAGTTCTAAATTGTAATTAAAGGCGAAAACACGACAGTGTAAATTACATAAGATGGTATATTTTATTTTAATATTTATAACAGCTTTTCTTTGACTCTGTAGTAACGCTGCAAACGCAACACGCTATCGGCAAACGCAAAACGCCTATTCCAAAACTCTTCATTCCTGCATGCCCCAATGCTAGAGAGAGAGAGAAAAAAAAGGTAAAGGAAAAACAGGGAGGTTAACCAGACATTATCTCCGGTTGGCTACCCTGTACCGGGGGAGGGGTAAAGGGATTCGACAGGAGAGAGAGAGAAAAATAAGTACAAAAAAGGGTGAGAAAAAGGAAAGAAAAAAAAATCACACACACACACACACACACACACACACACAAAACAGAACTGTTTCTGTGGGCATTGTCACGCAGTCTGCGAAGGCGTTCTAGTGTTGAAAAGTGTCAACGTCCCATCCTACGTCACACAGTGTAGGAGTCACAATTTGTCACTGAGTTCGGTGTCTTTTAAATAACGCAGCAGTGCCTTCAAGGTGGCTCGCGCTGTTGTTCGTGTAGACCAGTTTACAAGGATGTTGATTTGCGTTATTAAGCGTTTGTCCAGTTGACCTATCGTGGCTGAGAGAGCTGCTCTCTGCGGGTTAAAACGAGGGCACTCACAAAGAAGGTGTGCGATTGTTTCGTTGCACCGGAAGAGCGTTCGAATCACAGTCGGTCAGATAGGCCGGTGGCTCGCAAGAAGCGCAGAAGCGCCTGCACGGCCTTCTTCTGTGACGTTGGGTCCAGTCTGTGGTGGAGAATTTTTTCTTCCGACAGAGGCCGGTCGTCCAATTGGTTGAACGCGTTGGTAAGAGAATGTCTTTGCGCACGGTACTGCGGGCAGTCGCACAATATATGTACAATTGATTCTTCACTGCCGCAGTGGTCACAGGCTGCGCTGTCGGCCATTCCTATGCGGAACGCATAGGCGTTGGTAAACGCAACGCCCAACCATAATCTGCACAAAAGTGTTGCGTCTCCTCGGCGAAGCCTTGATGGTACTCGAAGGCTTAGGGTTGGGTCCAGAGAGTATAAGCGAGCATGCATGAAGTGCGATTCATGCCATTGTGACCTTGTGCGTTGGCGAGCGAGCACGCGGAGCTTCCGTGCAGCGTCAGTCCTAGAAAGTGGAATGGGTCGTTTGTGATCTTCTTTATGAGCTGTGCGGGCAGCTTGATCGGCCCGTTCATTGCCGATAATTCCACAGTGACTTGGAAGCCACTGAAAAGTTATTTCTTGCCCTATCTCAGTCAGATTGTGTATTGCCTCGGCAATCTCAAAGACCAGCTGCTCGTGTGGACCGCGGCATAAAGGTGATAGTAGAGACTGCAGAGCCGCCTTTGAGTCGGAGAAAATTGTCCATTTGTGTGTCACTTGGTCACTAATGAATTTCAGCGCGGCACAAAGTGCTGCGAGCTCTGCTGCCGTCGATGTTGTGACGTGAGACGTCTTGAATTTAATAGTTGTGCCCATCGTTGGTATCACCACTGCCGCGGTAGAGCTGTTCGGCAGGACGGAGCCGTCGGTGTATATATGGGCAGAGTCTTGGTACTTCTCGTACAACAGGAGTAAGGCGAGCTGTTTAAGGGCTGGTGATGACAGCTCTGCTTTTTTCTGGATGCCAGGTATTGTCAGGTTGATATTTGGCTGGGTAAGGCACCACGGGGGAATCGAAGGTCTTGCGGCAGGAGTGAAGCAAGTTGGTAATGATTCACCATGCGTGGCTATTGTTTGGCAGAAAGAGGTACGTTGTCTGTCCGCTGGCAGAGATGCCAGGTGGTGGTGGGGAGTCCGGGCAAGATGTCGTATATGTGTCCTTAATGCTTCAACCTCAATGTGAGTCTTGGCGAGGTGGTCTCCAGCAATTGCTATAGTCGCCACTGTGGATGCACTCCGAGGCAGGCCTAGGCAAATGCGGAGCGCTTGTGCTTGAACACTTTGTATGGTGCGCAGACTCGTTTTGTTGACGTTAGTTAAGGCTGGCAAGCTGTACCGCAGGAAGCCAAGAAACAGCACATTGTATAGTTGCAGCATAGCACTTGTGGACATTCCCCATGTCTTTCCAGTGAAGAACTTAAACAGGTGACAGATGCCTGTTAACCGCTTCTTCATGTATGAAACATGATGGCTCCATGACATGTCTCTGTCAATTATAACGCCAAGAAACTTGTAAAATCGAATGTAGGTTATTCTATGGCCATTTATCAATACGCTGTAGTTCGCCATGGGCTTCCGTGTAAATGCCACAAGTGCGCATTTCTCAGACGATATTTCCAGACCTCGATTCCGGAGGTAAATAGGAGTCTGAGATGCGGCTTTCTGGATCCTCGCACGCAGTTGTAGGCGTGTTACTGCAGACGTCCAAACGCAGATGTCATCCGCATACATTGATAGCTGAACTGTGCTTGGCAGGTGCTCAAGGAGAGAAAGGAGAGTCAGATTAAACAGCACAGGGCTGAGGACACCGCCCTGGGGGACGCCGCGGTAGCTGTAATGTAGAGAGGTGTGGCCGTCTTCAGTGTTCACGAAAAAGGATCGCATGGAGAGGTAGTCGCGTATCCATTGAAACATCCGGCCGCCCACACCTACCTCTTCGAGAGCAGTAAGTATGGCTTCATGTGTAATGTTGTCATATGCCCCTTTCACGTCGAGAAACAAGGAAGCGCAAAGACGCTTTCGGCATTTTTCGTGCTGAACGTAGGTGACTAGGTCGACGACGTTATCTATCGATGATCGACCACGGCGAAAGCCCGTCATAGCCTCTGGGTAAATGTTGTGGTACTCTAGGTACCACTCCAGGCGTCCTAGGATCATTCTCTCCATTACTTTGCCCACACAACTAGCCAAAGCGATCGGGCGATACGATGAGAGCTCCAAAGGCGATTTGCCAGGCTTCAGTAGTGGAACCAGGCGACTGGTTTTCCAGCTTATCGGGAGCGTGCCATCTCGCCAAGATTCATTGTAGAGCTCTAGGAGAACAATGCTTGCGCGCTCACCCAGATGACGTAGGGCTCTGTAAGAAATGCCGTCAGGTCCTGGAGCCGATGTGCGTCCACACAAAGCTAGTGCTGCCTTAAGTTCATGGATTGAAAAAGGTAGATCCATGCGTTGATCTCGTGGTGGTGGAGAGCTACTCGAAGGCGGAAAATTGTTGGGAGAAGCGAGTTGGCCGGATAATCTGGCGCAGAACTCTTCTGCCACGTCAATATCCGGTCGCTGTTGTGAAAGGGCTAGGGCCTTGAATGGAAACCGCTGCACGGGCAGTGTCCGGAGACCTCGTACCGTCCTCCACAATTGCGATAAAGGCTTGCGAGGGTCTAGAGACTCACAAAACGCAGCCCAGCGTTGTGATTCCAGCTTAGCTAACCGGCGCTGGATCTTCTTTTGGATGCGTCTGGCGGTCCGTAAATCATCCATTGCATGCGTGCGGCGGTACCTTCGTTCAGCACGTCGACGAATTGCTCGAAGTCGTTCTAATTCTATGTCAAATTCCGTTAGATTCGAAGAGCATGTGAGAGTGCACATAGTATCTTGTACTGCGCTCTTGATAGTCTCTTCCAAACGATGTGAAATGTTGTCTTGACAGTGCTCTTCCATGAGAGACTGAAATTTGGTCCAGTCCACTCTTTGGATGGTATCGCGTATCTTGGAAGGAGATAATCCGCTTATTTTGACGTATGTGGGAATGTGGTCACTCCCATGTGTTTCTATATCTGCAAACCACCCAGCACGTCTGACGAGGCTTCGTGAGACAAACGCCAAGTCCAGACAGCTGCTGTACGTGGAGCCACGTAAGAACGTAGGACTGCCGTCATTTAACAACAAAAGTTCATTGTCATGAGCGACGGATACCAAATGTCTGCCTTTCGCGTTGATCTTCGTACTGCCCCACAGTGTGTGATGAGCGTTGAAATCCCCAATGATGACCCACGGATCAGGAGTTGATGATAGGATGTCGCGTAGTCTTGTTTGATCAAATCGACTTGATGGAGACAGGTAAGCGCCCACAACGGTGATGGTAAGTTTCTTCTTTTTCACTGTTAGACATATATATTGATTGTCGTCATGAGGAGCCACAGGCTGGAGAATGTAAGTGAGATTGCGACGAATAAACACCATAACCTTGCTGTTTTCACCAGTAGTAGATGACATGAATGATTCATATCCAGAGAGCCTGATTGTGCGGGATAAGTTCGGTTCGCAGATGACAATGATCGGAAACATATGGGCGTAAACGAACCGACGAAAATCAGCAATGCGCGATCTGAGTCCCCGGGCATTCCACTGAAAAATTGTTGCTTTTCGGACCTCATCCCTGAAAGGCAGTAGCTGTTGAGCCATGGTCTACTCAAGGGCTGCCAGCACCGGACTCAGAGCGTCCAGTACTTGAAGTGCACTTCTGGCTGACGGTGTCTGCATGTTGTTCAATAACACGCGAATGGCACTCATTAGGGGTCGCAGAAGAGCGACCACTTGCTTATCTGTATTCTGCAAGTCATCCGATGCAGCACCTTGCTGTACTGGAGGTGGCTTCTTCTGTGGCTCTGCTACAGGTCGTGTAGGCGTAAGAGGTGGCCATTCCTTTGTAGAGAGCGATCTCCCAGTTTTCTCTCTTCCAACCTCGGCGTTTGTCGCGCTCAGAGCAGCAGCTGGCTGTGTTCTATGAACGGTCGACATATCTTTAAATGTTGACGTTGTCCGTCGTGAGGACCTTCGACGGTGGCGTCGTCTTCGTCGGACTTTTTCAGCGGCCTCTTTGTGGGTTGAGCTGTCTCTCACCATTTGTCTAAGAATAGAAATCTCTTTCTTAATCTGTGGACAGTGTTTGGAAGAAGCACTGTGAGCACCCTGACAGTTTGGGCACTTCAAAGTAGTTGCGCTGCACTT
Source organism: Dermacentor silvarum (assembly GCF_013339745.2). Taxonomy (NCBI): domain Eukaryota; kingdom Metazoa; phylum Arthropoda; class Arachnida; order Ixodida; family Ixodidae; genus Dermacentor; species Dermacentor silvarum. The sequence goes on from NC_051164.1 coordinate 34,317,360, forward strand.
GTCTTCTGGGCACCATCAGCGGGCACGATGGATCGGACTTTGATGTTGCCCAGTTGCGTTATATGCTGCAGTGTGTTCAGCGCACTCGAGTTCTTCACATCGACCGCCATAATGTTTTTCCTTGTATTCAGCCTGACATCTTTAATCTCATTCGGCACGGTGTTTTCTAGATACAAGGAAAGTGCTTGCCTGTTGAGCACGCGCAGATTGTCAGTTGTGTTCTGCGGCACGAACAGGATGGAATGAGGCCATCGCTGAGGCGCATTTTTCACGGTGGTCGAACTTGACGCCGAAGACGCGTTCATGATCCTTCGTTTGGCCTTGCGGTGCAAGACAGGTTGAAAGTTGTCTTCCGAGGACTCGTCACCTGAGGCGGAGTAGAGCTCGGTGTCTTCGCTCTCACTGGACGTGTTGCCTCGCTTCCTCGAAGCGATGCCCGCCGTTGAACCGGAACCAGGCGGGGCCCCGTGAGCTTGTCCGTCCATCACCGCGATATGCGGGGCGGTAGAACCCACAATTGCAGTTAGAAGTCCAGAAAAACACAGAGACGGGCGAGATGCGTTCCACAGAAGAAACACTTCGTCTTCGTCTTCCGCCCCAATGCTAACATCCGCAAAGCTCTTTGGGGTCCCAAACTTTAGGGGCCCCTATTCTAAAACTTTATTAGCCATCAACATGGTTTTCTTTTTGACAGTAACCAGTTTTCACAGCATTACCACTGCTATCAATTTGTTGTTTACCATTGCTCTTTTGTGCGCCGTTGCGGCTTTTAGCATTTCGAGCGAGTTAGGTCGGGACGTTCTCGTCGCCGAAAACGACTGCGCGCTTCTTACACTAGTGTGCCGGTTTACGCAGTAATTTTTTAAAGCTCCGCTTACACCGATTCAGACTGTGAGTGGCATCTGCTGCCTGTCCTTTTTCTCAACGCCTGTTCCTGGCGTGCGAGAGAGCTAGGATGGCGGCCAGGTTGATGTAAATTGACACTATATAGGTAGTGTGTGTCCCAGCTAATCCGACCCAAGCTAATTGAAAAACAAAAACAAACAAAAAACGAGAAAACAGGATAGGATGATGCAACAAATAACGCGAGATATCATAGCGCGAAAGACTTCGTTTAGCGCATCAAAAATGAAGCCGTGAGCACGCCGCCATCGCAGATCGCTGGACAGCTGAACTTCTATGCCGTAGGCAGAGATATCGTGAGTGATCGATGACGCTGAACATTATTTTGTGTTCACGGCAGCTAAAAAGCAGAGTTCGTAGTTAATATTACTGTAAATAACTAAAAACAATAACTTAGTACTATTAGTCATAAAATAAAACCACTGATTTCACCCTCTGCAGCGATTCGCTGGAACTTAAGAGCTTCCGGGGCCAACCCAAAAGTGTTCTGCGCAAGCATGATGTCACTGTTGTTGATGTAAAGGGCCGACCGTCACGGCGGCACGGACATTTTGTTACGACGGGTTGTGCATTAAAGGATTGCTGTAGTCGAATGTGAAAATGTATACACAAATAAAATGGAATATATAAATGGCTATATTTGGCTACGAAATATTTTGCATTTTTTTTTTCTTTTTGGCTACATTTGGGCTACAACTTCTCTAGCTTTTGGCTACGCCGCCTCGTCGGACCTGGCAACACTGCTCGCCGGTTGGCTTCGCAGTGCCAACTCGGCAAGCCATGCTTCCCGAGACCAAATTGTGAGTGTCTCTATTGAGCTCACCAGCCTGGATACCGCCTGGGCTGGGCGCTCCGTAAACTGGTAAGTAATGTATGTCAGTGTAGCTGTGTGGTCGCTGAACCAGGGGCCTACCCTGCTTGTGTATGTATACCTCTGGAACGATTCGTAACAGGAACGTTCGCCCAGCTCCTTATCAAATCAAATCGGAGTTCAAAATTTCAATTGCTCTTTAATTCAACCGTTTACTTTACTTTTGCTAATATTATTATTCTAATATTTTTACTTACGGCGTCCCTGAATGCCTGGTCCTCAGACAGCACCAGGCATTCCGGAGGGGGCAGGCTTTCCATACTTAGCCGACAATTTGCACTTCTGACACCATGTATGACACCAGACACGACCACAGGGTTGCAACTGCCAGAAGAGTGTTGCCAGACGTCCTTGGCGCCCAGCTCCCTGCCGGTACACGCGGTACGCCCCACCTGTCCCTCGTGAAGTCTTGGCAGACGACTGACCGGGCATTTCACCAATCGCTTTGATTGGGTCTGCGCCGCAAGGTTTCATGAGGCGCCGGTGGTGAGGAACTCCGCGGCGCGATTCCACGGGCTTGCAGCGGGCGTGCCTGTGCCTCTCAAACGCCTACTTTCTGCTTCAGTCAAAGTGCTGCGGTTTTTGGGTTGCTTCTCGCGGAGGTGGAGGCTGGAGCGATGCATACTCAGACGCGGCCGTGGCGGTGACATTCTCGTATGCTCGCTCTCCGGTGCTTCCGTGTTGTTGTTGTTGCCTCAAAACATGGCCTGCTGCCAGAACTCTTCATCTTCTTCCATCAACTTATGACACGTGCCCACGAGGAGGGGATTGACCATGGTTCGTATTGGAAAAATAATAAGAAGTTATTGCTTTCTGTTTACTTATTGATCAGTAATTCCTATATTTATTTCATAGTGATTATAAAATTTTAACAACGAAGCTGTTTAAGCCAGCCGTAATTTGTGGTGCGTAGCCAGAAACTAACAAGAACGAAAATAAACTTTCTTGCTAAGGCGGCATTCAAACCCGCGTACCCCCGGTCCCAAAGCGAGGGTCGTAACCACTAGGCTATACAGCCACGCCTGCAGAGCATGCATTTATGCGAACCATATGATTGCGTTCGAGCGTCGTCGTCTTCGTCCACAGCTGGCGCGGTCGTACGCTCGTGCTTTGAGAGGTGAAGAGGTTTTGCGCGCTATGAGAGAGAGAGAGACGGATTCGCAAGAATACAGGCCACTAACCTCAGGAGAGTACAGGCTAGGTCTGTACTTAGTCCAAAAAGACTAGCTGCAATGACTGGTGATGAATATCCACCAAACTACAAACATTGTAACTGTCCCCTGGCGGACCAAGATCACATCTTGTGGGGATGCCAAAAGAACCCTCCCCCGAGAGAACTCTTTAGGCGAGCTCCTTCACACGAAGAGTGGGAGATGAAGACAAAAACTTACAACCCGGAAGACCAGATACGGTTGGCGGAATGGGCTGATAGCGTCGCGGCGAAGCAGACGCCACGCCAGCCCATTCCGTAGAGAAATAAAACTCCACTCAACCTCGATAACAAAGTTTATTCTCTCTTCTCTCTCACGGAGCGGGTGTCCTGGAACGCTGTGTCGGCATTGGAACGCGGTGTCGGTGTTGCAAGATACGCTATGCAACGCGTAGTGATGGCCGTAAGTCCGAGACGCGCGAAAAGAAATTGTGATCATCATGAGTAATAAGACGAGAAGTTCGCGCGCACTTCCGGAAAATGCTTGGCTACGATCGCCCAGCTTCGCTGTTTCAAGCCTTGCGTGGCCGAGTGCAAGTTTTCTTCTGTTCTTTTCTGGAAAAGGGGCCATTCCAATTCTGACGACGATGCTGGATTATGAAAATAATGCGATCTACTGTTGATAATCACCAAAGGTGTTTAACATGAGAGTCTTCCTGTAGCAACGACGCACTTATACACAATCTTACACATTTCCTCTCAGGCTCGACTAAGGGTATTTGCACCAAAAGATTAAATATTAATCACCCAGAGTTGAAGGCGCATACGCAATAGGGGCTGCTTTAAGTAGGCTTTTCGTGTGGAATTATATTGTGGTCGATAAAGAGG